>NC_063055.1:35243821-35508821 GCF_018812025.1 Megalobrama amblycephala
TATGGATTTCCTTTGTTTTGCCACCTGCAGGATGACATTTGACTGGTTCTTACGCTGTTAAGTGGATGGGTTGGAATGAATCAAGGTTTCTTTAAGCTCACACAGGGGTCACTCCGGAGACGTGTAAAATCTCAGGGATCTTGGTCTCTATTAACTTGTCTGCTACTCCTCTCCACCTCCTTCCTAACTCCCTCTCTTTCATCTTCCTCTTTTTTCCTCTTTCAGGCCTAGCTTTTTTCCTTGTCCTCATTTGCAGCTGAATGGAGTCCTTGGCTGTTCATTTTTACATTTTCACCCCTCTGAGAGACAGACTTTTCTCTTAACAAGTGGCTATAGGACAATAACGCAGCCCACCAGCTGAAATTGGTATTCCAGGCAGATTAGGCTGGTTGACCCGCAAAGGCTCAGGGGGCCGTCGATCTCATACTAGGATTAACTTCCCGGATTGTTCTGTCACTCCGTGATTCAGGCTCTCCAGCGACGTTAAGCCAAAGCGATTCTGTTTTGGTTTCTGACTCCTCGCTATCGCATTTCATGCATCATTCGAGCTAGTTTAGCTAAGAGAAGTAGCCATATTTTGGCTTTCTCTACATATTTGTGTTTTATTCAGTACAACTTTTCGTAAAAAGGAAGCAATGTATTTACACGGGTTGTTGTGAGTCAGAGTTCAGTGGCCGTTATGATGCGATACACCGATTATCCGTTCATTCACAGATGTTCGTCTCCTTTTTTATAAACAGGTTTTTGGACATCACAATCTCTGAACAAACAGATTATGCAAGGTGTAAGTGATGCCCTTAATTTCTGTCTGTGAAAGTCCCTCAGAACTGGAAGGAGTATTAGCCAATCTTTTACTCCCCTAATACCTTAACTATGATGTCAATACCCATAGTGCCTTGCTCTCTGACCTGGTTGGACTATAGTAAACATGTCTATAGCTTTAGAGAACACTCGCCTTTCTAAACAACACACCCTTCATCCCTCTCAGATCTGGGTGGTAGAAGAGGACGGGGTTTGGGATTGGTTCTGGATTGGGCCCAAACGGCCCAGCTGGAGCAGAGATTATGTGAGACGAGAGGTCTGCGTGTACGAGAGAGGAGTAGGAACACAGATGTAATGTGCCTTGTTTACACTTCATCCAAAGAGACATGATAGAACAGTAAAGGATTAGTTCACTTCAGAATGAAAATTTCCTGATAATTTCCTCACCCCCATGTCATGCAAGATGTTCAAGTCTTTCTTTCTTCAGTCAAAAAGAAATTAAGGAGGAAAACATTCCAAAATGTTTCTCCATAAAGTGGACTTCAACGGCTACCAGTGGGTTGAAGGTCCAAATGTCAGTTTCAGTGCAGCTTCAAATAGCTTTACACGATCCCAGATGAGGAATAAGGGTCTTATCTAGCAAAACGATCAGTCATTTTCAAAAAAAAAAAAAAAAGTATCTACTTTTTAACCACAAATGCTCATCTTGCACTGCTTGTATCTTCCACGCATTATGCAATCACATTGGAAAGGACACGCGTTCACTAGATAAGACCCTTATTCCTCGTCTGGGATCATGTAGAGCTCTTTGAAGCTGCACTGAAACTGACATTTGGACCTTCAACCCATTGAACCCCAGTGAAGTCCACTATATGGAGAAAAATCCTGGAATGTTTTCCTCAAAAACCTTAATTTCTTTTCAACTGAAGAAAGAAAGACATGAACATCTTGGATGACAGGAAATTTTAATTCTGAAGTGAATTTATCCTTTAACGCTGTCAAACAGAGTTGCCTCTAAAACTCGCCACATATCTGATCTGAATTACATTACATTCATTATGTTAACGCTAGCAAAATTTATTATTCGTTTATAAATCCATTTCTATTGCGATACATTGATTGCAAATATTTAAGGTTTCTTAATTTATAGTTAATTTCTTTATAGTTCCCCTAAAAATGAAATTTTGGCACCCTCATTTCATTCAAACATGTTTGGCTTTCTTCTGTGGAACTCGAGAAGATATTTTGAAGAACTGTTTTTGTCCATACAATGAACGTAAATGGAGTCCAAAACAACCTAGTTCAGTGTATGAACAAGACAAAAAAAATTAAAAAACATGGAGGCCTTTTTCAAAATCCACTGAAGAAAGTCAAACCGGATCGGAACATGCAGTGTGAATAAATGATGACAGAATTTTTTATACTATACTTTATACTATCCCAATTAGGGGTGTAACGGTACATGTATTCGTACCGAACCGTTTCGGTACAGGGCTTTCGGCAGCATTACATTGCAACATTGTAGCCTAACCACCATTATCCACCAATAATTGCAATAAGCTCTGCGTTTTGTTACTTTCGATAAGAAACAAAGTGTCATCCTTCAAATTCTGTCCACGAAATCACGAAATTTAAACAGAAAATGCCGTTTTGATGCACTTGTGAGCTTGCGGCGTGACAGATCACTGTACAGGCGCCTCAGTTCAACCGGCAGTGCGAGTGAACACGATCATCTCTTCCGCTTTAATACTAGTTACAGAATAAACATGAATGAACATCTGAAGGTATGTTGAAAGATACAGTACAACTTACTGAAACATATCTTGTGTAATTGCCAAATCAGTGTTTCAACGGCGGAAGGACATCAATAAAATGGCTTGTAAACAATGTCATGTAGCATTTACCTCAGAAAAGCCATTCAGTGTCCACAGCTTGTTAGTTCGAACTCTTTCGCTTTATATATGCTCTGTATTAGCCTATATAATCATTATATTTTACTTAACCTTTTAGTGATGTCCTGATTAGGCTATTTAATGTATGTTTAAATAAATCTGTTGTGAAAATAACAGCCACTGTGTAGAAATGATTATATTTCAACAACGAATTGGAATAAAAACATTTAGAAGTTAATGCAAAAACTGCCTTAGGTTCAGCTTACATGTTTGCATAGGCCTACAATTTGTTATTTGAGTGTTGATTATTTTATCTAAAAATAAAAAACAATTGAATTTAGGCTAATAGTTTGGGCTCTGCTGTTAACCGTTAATATTATAGTAGAAGAATGTTCAAGTAAGAGGTCCGTACATAGTTTATAGCATTAGCAGAGATCGTTTTTTTATCCTTAAGAAACTTTTAGTTATAATTTAATTTAATATATTTAAAGACAAAAACACAATTTGTTCAGTAAACCACTGTTTCATAAAAAAAAAAAAAAAGCAATTTTATGTTTAGTTTTCTCCCCACCTGCTGTACCGAAAACCGTACCGAACCGTGACTTCAAAACCGAGGTACGCACCGAACTGTGAGTTTTGTGTACCGTTACACCCCTAATCCCAATAAAAATGAGGTATACTTAGTTTTTTTGCTTGCCATTATGTCTCATGCACAGTCCAGTGTTGAAGCCTTCAAAATATTCTCAAAATGACCATGAGCCAGTATCGATGTGTGCAACTTGTGAAACTTCACCTCACCTGTCGATGGCAATAACAGAGTTGTGTTGTCTTTATACTGGAGTCATACAATCATGAGTATCCTCTGACTTCCTCAGATATCAATGGTTGTCATTGCCACCTTTGTCTTCTGTTATTTTCATTTGCATTGTCCAATTTCCCCTAGATCTTGAAAGCTGTGAGCGTTGCCACCTAGTGGACCCACCAATTAGTGCAGTAAAAGAAAATGAAGTGCACTTTTGTCTTTAAAGTCAGCATTTAATTGGAAATTCACGCTATCTATTTTCTAAATGTGTGTTTTAGATCTTATTGTGAACCATTCATCTACATTTTTAAAATATCAAAACTGGACTGACAGTCTTCTCTCTGGTGGTGTTTGCAGGATTCTCCAATCATTTAGTCCACTTAAACCCACACCTTAAAGCTTCCCTGTGTTCCTTTGTATCCATTTTTGAGTGCCACACCCATATCTCAACATCCAATCAACAACTGATGCATAGAACCAAGTCCCCACCCCACATTTTTTCTTTGTCGATAATCCATTTAGTTTGAATCTGCATCATAATATAGAAGAAAAGATCTGTCGATACTCCTATTTCATGCTGAATTTAACACTCACTGGGAGGCAAGATTATCATGTATGATTTATTCTGTCATCATTTACTCACCCTCAAGTTGTTCCAAACCTTTATGAGTTTCTTTCATCTGTTGAACACAAAAGAAGATATTTTGAAGAATGTTGGTAACCAGACAGTTGATGGTAGCCATTGACTTCCATAGTAGGAAAAAAAATACTATGGAAGTCAATGGCTACCGTCAACTGTCTGGTTACCAACGTATCCTGATGTGTCCAAGTTTTATAATGGCAGTGAAAGGGACCAATGAGTATGAAGTTTACGAAAGTGCATCCATCCATCATAAATGTACTCCACACGGCTCCGGGGGGTTAATAAAGGCCTTCTGAAGCAAATCGATGCATTTGTGTAAGAAAAATATCCATATTTAACAAGTTATAAAGTAAAATATCTAGCTTCCGCCAGACCGCCTTCCACATTCAACTTGGCAAGAAAGTGTAGCTGACATTGCGTAAGCGAGTTTTACACTTTCTTTGTAAGTTGAATACGGAAGGCAGTCTGGCGGAAGCTAGATATTTTACTTTATAACTTGTTAAATATGGATATTTTTCTTACACAAACGCTTCGCTTCAGTAGGCCTTTATTAACCCCCCGGAGCCGTGTGGAGTACGTTTATGATGGATGGATGCACTTTCTTGAGCTTCGAATTCATTGGTCCCGTTCACTGCTATTATAAAGCTCAGGTGTGTCAGGATATTTATTAATATAACTCCGATTGTGTTCATCAGAAAGAAGAAAGTCATATACATCTAGGATGGCTTGAGGGCGAGTAAAGCTTGGAGTAATTTTCATTTTAAAGTGAACTAATCCTTTAAGGAAGTAAATAGAATGAATTTCATTGACGTAAAAAGCGATAATTTAGATTTGTGAAGATTTTTTTTAAGTTTTGTCCTCATCTCTGTAAGTGCTTAATTTATAAATTCCATGAAATACACCAGACGACAAATATACAGAGAGGCCGCAAAGCTCTGACTGTAGCTCTCACATGGCAAATGTTGTTCTCCGTCTCTTTCCCCAGCATGGTTTTAATAAAGCACTCTTTGACCTGATTCCCTGTTGCACCACTCACCAAGAAACGTGGTGGTGCTTGAATTCCTTCTCTTCGCGTCTTCAGAGTCTGTCTCATAGCTCGGCGTGGAAAACCACAAGCACAGACAGTTCAGCTGGAGCTGCTGGCTGAGCCCAGAGACTGTCATACATGCACAGCTGGTGACATCATACACTCCCATGGTTCATTTTTCTTTTGGGGAGGATTGGTGGTTATTTAATGACTTTTCAAGTGATTCTGCATAAATCCAAACAATTTCACAGTCGGAATCTGTTGGAAAAATGAGTGAAATGTAGTAGTTTTAGTGGAATAGTGTTAAAACTCTCATTCATGGTGACGTAATATTTTCAGTGTCAAAAAGTCTCTCTTTTATCCTATAGCCTATTATGTACAATGTTAAGTAAGCTACTGGTAAGACACTTGTAGCTCTCTGTTGTTATCAAAACATTGCGCTGTTTGTTTGAGCATCCCGACCAGCCCAGCATAGCAACACTGGCTCAACCAAAGACGTGAAATTGGAGGCGGGACTATTTGGTTGGCTAATCAATTCTGTTTGGTGATGCAAGTGGCACAGAAACACACTTCCTGGAATTTTCCATGTTCAAGATTGTTTAGATTTAGATAGCCTATGGTGAGGCATTTACAATGGAAGTAGAAAAGAAGTATAAATATAAAGCTTATAATTTTATAAAAGCACCTACTTTAAAATTTCTGTTAAAGGTGCCGTAGAACGTCTTTTTAAAAGATGTAATATAAGTCTAAGGTGTCCCCTGAATGTGTCTGTGCAGTTTCAGCTCAAAATACCCCATAGATTTTTTTTTTATTAATTTTTTTAACTGCCTATTTTGGGGCATCATTAAATATGCGCCGATTCAGGCTGCGGCCCCTTTAAATGCTCACGCTCCCACGGAGCTCGCGCTTGCCTTAAACAGTGCATAAACAAAGTTCACACAGCTAATATAACCCTCAAAATGGATATTTACAAAGTGTTCGTCATGCAGCATGTCTAAACGTGTAAGTATGGTATTTATTTGGATGCTTACATTTGATTCTGAATGAGTTTGATGGTGCTCCGTGGCTAAAGCTAACATTACACACTGTTGGAGAGATTTATAAAGAATGAAGTTGTGTTTATGAATTATACAGACTGCAAGTGTTTAAAAATGAAAATAGCGACGGCTCTCTTGTCTCCGTGAATACAGTAAGAAACGATGGTAACTTTAACCACATTTAACAGTACATTAGCAACATGCTAACGAAACATTTAGAAAGACAATTCATTAATATCATGGATCATTTCAGTTATTATTGCTCCATCTGCCATTTTTCGCTGTTGTCCTTGCTTGCTTACCTAGTCTGATGATTCAGCTGTGCACATCCAGACGTCCTGCCCTTGTGTAATGCCTTGAACATGAGCTGGCATATGCAAATATTGGGGGCGTACACCCCGACTGTTACGTAACAGTCTGTGTTATGTTGAGATTCGCCTGTTCTTCAGAGGTCTTTTAAACAAATGAGATTTATATAAGAAGGAGGAAACAATGGAGTTTGAGACTCACTGTATGTCATTTCCATGTACTGAACTCTTGTTATTTAACTATGCCAAGATAAATTCAATTTTTAATTCTAGGGCACCTTTAAAAACTGTATTATTTGAGTTTTAGGCATTACATTGTCATGCAGCAAAACTTTAAAACTGGATAGAACTGGTTACTAAGCATGATTTTTCACACTAAAATCATGTTAATCCACATATTTTTAAAAAATCTTGTAGCTATATTGAAGCAGTGGACATTTTTCCAAGAAAAGGAGAGAATTAAGAAGAAAAGTGGAAATAAATATATTTCTGGTAATTAAGCTGTTGATTAAGCTTCCCTACTGAACCTGGAATATTCCCTCAAGTAAAATGATTTTTGATCCATGCCGTGTCTTTTTTGCATTTGTAAAAAGATTCAAAGTGCTTTGAGATGGTGATTTGAAAAAAACACTAATCTCAGCTAAAACAGTGAGTCTTAATTATGACTTTTACAGGACACCTTGACAAATGTACATGGCCTGACTGCAAGGAAAATCTCTCTCAGTGTTATAGGAATCTCAGGAACTTGAATAGTGAAGTTGTCTGCCTAAAAATATAAGGCTGTATTTCAACATGAAAGCCCTCCAGGGAACTTTTGGAGCATTCATCTAGATAAATTCTCCCGTTTATGGAATGAAAAATGAATGAGAAGCAGTCACGCACAATTACTGTACGCCTCTCCGACTGCAGTGTCTTTTTCCTAAAGGGATTGGAAAGCTGTGTTGCATAACTTTTGTCTGTCAACATTATTTCAATAATCCAGCCTCAGGACAACAATGAGAAAGTTTAATTTGTAAGACCATTTAAGCTTCCGGATTCACCCAAACTCTCTTAGTGCTGTTATTTCCTGTCTGCACTCATTGGTTCATTGAACCCGTCGCTGCTGGTGTGCAATGGACATTTATAACTGTAACCGCGGCAAAGTTTTCCTCTCTTTCCTCTCCCTCTTGCCCTCTGGGTAAGGATCACAGAAAATGAGGGCTAGATATAGGAGAGTGAGATGAGATGAGGTGAGTGTGCCTGCAGACTGTGGGTTATTCAGTGCATGCCAGCATGGCCCAGTCCTGCGGGTTTCTGCGTCTGTCTGCCAGCTGATGTGACTGTGGCACATTCAGACCCCTCTGGCAGCTAAACCGTGAACCATACATCACCCCGCTGCACGTCTGAACCCATTTCTGACGCTGCTTTTGTAAGTGACTGAGGTTAGAACTGATCTTCGATAGGCTTGCTGTGGAAGTAGGTGTTACCGGTGTTACATGGTTACACCATGCCCCCACTGTTGTTTTGCTTTTTTATAGAAATAAAAACCATTTAGTTAAGTTAGACATCAGACGCTATAATTATAACCCGAAAGCGTCTGCTCTGCTCCGTACAGCACGAGCTGCAGAGTCGCAGCACAGTGCAAGAGTCAGATTTCTCTTATCACGTGAAGATTGTAAGGAGAGATGACTGACGAGACGATGGCGGAGGATTTGGTCATGAGATGCGTCATTGACAAATATCTTGTAAAATTATCGCAAATTCGAAAAGCGAGCGTGCATTCAATCTTCATGTGTTGGTCGTCTCCTAATCAGGACCAAAATAGATAAATATTAAGTCTGCATTTTAAAACAAAGAAAAGGAGGATGTCTAGTATGTGCCAACAGCGGAAAACTGTATATTCGTGCAGTGTGCGCATGTAAAAAGATCAAATCCAGTTTGAAGCTTTTGACATAGAAACTTACACATAAACCTGATCACTTTAGTGTTCATGTAAACACTTTGGATTCATCAGTCGGAATGATTTCATTGTTTTTGCATATTAATCTGGGACAGGAGAGAGTATTTTTAACAAAGTAAAAATTTAAAGTAGTTCAACTTCAGTACAGTCACCCTTTTACTAAAAGTATTTAGCTACACTACAAAATTTGCTAAATTTTTTAAAGTTATTTAAAGGGGCAATATGTTGAATTCCGAAACCCTTGTTAATAGCGACACCAGTGGCCTTTTGGTGAACTGCAGCCAGCAACTTATTGCTTTGCAAAGAAATTAGAAATACTTTGGAACGATATACCATTAACGAACATCCAGACGCCGTCCACGCTGCTGAGAGTGATGATTAGATGAATATGTAAATATGTGCTGTGCACTTTCATCAATAACAAAATAAACACACAACAAAAATGACAGCCTTGAGAAGTTAAGAACAGCAGTTAAGAAAGCATCTGATCATAGTGCATGTGGATATGTTTGCTTTGCACCAGCTCTGCGATTCACCGGCATTATGTCGACAGATGAGATATTAAAATTACACTGTTATGAAAGTTTAAATATGAAGTATGTTTGAGACTATAGACTATATCGTTCTGGCTATGTGAGAGTATAGTTTAAAGTCATCCCTTTTCTTTTCTGCATTTCAGTACAGATTTGGCATGATCCTGAACATTGTTTAAGCATTCACTTCATGTGTCATTGAACAGAAGAGTGGCTCTCGGGAGCACACGTAAATGTCACATCCTTTGGATTTTTCCGGCGAAACCTAGTCCGTCACTTGAAAATCAGTCTACAGGCATTCTTAAGGCAGGAACACACCAAGCCGACGATCGGCCGTCGGGCAGTTTTTCTTCATCAGCCGACTAAGTTTTCTCAGTGTGTTCTGCACTGTTGGCTAAAGTTGGTCCTTGTCGCCTTTATTTCGGCTGATTCGAAATGTTGAATCGCCGTCGGAGCTCGTCGGTCCATCGGGCTATCTGATCATTCTGATTGGCTGCTCAGCTACTGCCACCTGCTGGTTCGGAAAGGCATTTTATCTCACGCAGGCGCAGAACTGTCGTGCTACTTGGCCGTCGGATGTCGAGCGTCGGTTTGCTGTGTCTGGGCAACTTTGGGCCCAGACGCTGCCGACGTGAGCAAACCCCGCAGTCTGCTTTTGTCGCCACTAGTTCGTCGGCATCGGCTTGGTGTGTTCTGGCCTTTAGACAACCTATGAAGTAGGGATTGTCTTGTCAACACAGATTGTCTTGTTTTTTTACATTTTGTCACAAGCTGTTCACACATTGGCAATACAAAAAGCGATTAATGCATGAAAATTCTTACATATAGCCCCGTTAAGGAGAAAAGATGTTTGAAACAATTGTCAGATTTTCTAGTTCATTTTATCTAATTCAAGATCAGAGGAGTATTTATCTGGCATTTTATGTTTTTATTGCTGTTATTCAAGTTTTATTACTACATTAGAATAACAGCACTAATTTGCACAAACATTTACACTCTAATATTAACTAATAGATAATATACTACTAAATATAAATTTATTACTTAAAGGTGCACTATGTAATATTTTCAGGTCGCTAGGGGTCTATTCAAAACAAAGGCGTAGATTGATGATGCCAAGTTTAAGCGCGGAATCTTGAGACATGTTGTTTTCATCTCAACGGTCGGTGCAAAAGAATTGGGATAGGACTCGGGAAGAAATCATGTTCATGGATGCGATTATTAATGTTACTGTAGTATGAAGCAGAGCAGGAGCGAGTGTTGTGGAGCTGAACGAGGAGCTGGAGCGATTGATCAACACACGCCTCACGAGAACTTTTATTATGTCACAGTCACCGACGCCGCTACCGCTTTTCCGGTCATGAGTATGAGGTAACACAGCTCTGTTTATCATATTAGATACATTTGAGAGTGTTGAAAATGATGTTATAACGTTACTCTGTGCGTTCGCTCGGCGGCTGCTGTGAGACACTGTTACACACTGCAGTAAGATAGATCGATTTTACAATATCATATTAAATGCTGGATGGCTTGTGTTGATAAATGACATGCAATTAATTTTAAAATGTATTGTATGATGGAGAAAATGCTGTATTACTGTTACTAAAAATAAAGCAGCATCTGATTATGCTATGTTAGCTACTTCACAAAATAGTGTTTTTCTCTGAGGCGTGGTAAAGCATGGTACTCGCAAAAAATTAGATTTAAACAATAAGACTAAATGTGTTGAGCTATATAACAATAATTAGTTTTCTGTCTATAAATATATCAAAACAGTTGTTCCCTTGTCTATTAAAACATGTAAATATTAAAGCGTTTTTGGTGTTTCCATGGTTTCTACAAAATAAAACCGGAAGCCGAGGGTAACGCGGGTATGACGCAATTGACAGACGACTCCTCACACATCCGGCAGCCTTGGTTAAAATTGCAATTTTCTCACGATTTACAAATAGGGATTTGGGATATTGTAAGTACTCAAGTGAACAAAATATATACACTGGCCTAGTGGTTTTTGTATATTTTACTGCAAATTTATTACATATTGCACCTTTAACTGAATGAAAAATCTACTGATAAATGGCACACATTTAACTAAATATTTATTTCACTACAAATAAAAATAAAATACTGTACAGGGCCTAATGGGAACATTAAGTTCCCCATCTATCTCTTTTTTAATGTATTTTTTTTTTACCAGTTCATGAAAATGAAATGTCTGATAAACAGTTTGCTAAAACAATCTGTTCAAACACGATTCACTAAAATGAATAAAACCTCCCATAGTTATACTAAAGAAAGAGAGGGGAGTCTCCTAGAAGACATCGTTTGATTAATGCCTCAGGTTGCTCTGTTTTAAGGCTGTGCAATATAATGTAATATACAGTGTGACAGGCTATAATCTTTTGTCACGCTGCTCTGCTCTTTGTTGGAAAAAGTAGCTTGTTACTGGAAAAAGCTGTTCCATTTAAAAAAAAAATGAAAATGAAATGCTGCAGCAAATATGTAGTTAAAGGGATATTTGACCAAAAAATAAAATTCTGTCATCATTTACTTGCCCTCTTTCTCGGAGAACAAAAAGAGAAATTTTCTTTTTTTAAATTTAATTACAAGTTTCAAAAAGAACAAAAAACACTATAAAGGTAGCATAAATGTAGTCCATACGAGTATGTGTGTCACTGCTTTTAGGTGTAACCTTCCCGTGCTGCAACAAAGTTAGCATGAGTGTTTCAAACCCAGCTGAATGTTAGCACACAGCTTGAGTTTGTACATTTGACTCAGATAAGAGAAGGTCAAGAGAGGTAAGAAGAACATGGAACAATCATGTGGAGGAGGAGGAGGAGGAGGAGGAGGACATCTGGTTTTCATTCATCTGCCATTTCTAAGAACCTATATATGTTGTGATACTGTTTTAAGCCAAGAAGCAACTTCCTGTTTCTTTTCTCTTATCCCAAGATGGGATATATAAACTATGCTACTTTCTGCTGAATGAGTTATAACAATTTAAATCCATTGCCCGGAAGCACAAACTCCCCTGCCAAGTACAGTGAGGTCCAAAAGTCTGTGAAAATGCTTCTGTTTGGCACTCTTTTCTAATTTAATGTTTTTAATATAAAGTCAAGAACCTGTGCAGTGCAGAATCTGAAATATTTCTTATTCATTTTACACAATAAGGTGTTTTTAAGTTTTTTGAGTTCTTTGAAAAGTTCCAGAAAATGTTGTTTATTTCCAAGTTTTAAAAAATATTTTTTATATTATTATAGTGATTAAAAAAAAAAAAAAAAAAAAAAATTTTAGTCATAGTTTTTACATTGTAAAAAGCGCTATATAAATAAAGGTGATGAACAATATTTTTTTTCATTTACTTGAACTTATACCATTTGAGATGATAATAAGCGTAATACCAAAAGTTTTTAGATTTTTTAGATCATGAGGAACATAAATCTGGCTGGTAGCATGTTTTTGTATTAATTGGCCAATAAACACTCACTTTTTCAATTTTCTTATAAAAAATGTTCTTATAAAAAAGAGAGAAACTTCAGCATCAAGACGCTCCTCACATAATTCACTAGTACGAGCCTGTTCGCCACCTCCGGCATTGCGCTCCATTTGTTCAAGTAATGACACAGCAGGATCCAACAAACAGCACGAGCCCTGTAGATGTCTTCAGCATGTGTGTATACAGAGAGAGAGAGAGCATATACGGATGTTTATATATGTGTGAAGAGGGCTTTGTGAGCCGCGCTGATGTGAGCAGGCAGTGAGTAATGAAGTGATTTGAAGAGTAAAGCATGTTTTCCTCGGGGAAGTGTTTAAGAGCGTTTCGCTGATGTGGGTGTTATACGTGCGGTGAGCAGATTTCATTGTGTGTTCATTGGCATTCTGTAGCACAGGGTCACAGGTCAACTTTTATATCGGTTTCGGCAAATTTCAGCACTCAGCCAGAGCTTTATGATACAGAAATGTTTTGCTCATCCCAGGCAGATATCTTCCCACACATCTATGTTGTTACATGTAAACATTACAGTATGCTACTGTTGTAGTCTACTGTAATGTGCCCTTCATTTCTACAGGTTCTACTATTAGGATCTGTACAGTGTTGTAGAGTAACTAACTAACTAGAAGTAGTGATAGTACTATCTTAAGCACATTTTTACTAGCATGACAATAGTTCCGCTATTATCCCATAACAAAAAGTATCCCATAATTTACTCACTCACAAGCCAGCCTAGGTGTATATGACTTTCTTCTCTCAGCCAAACACAATCTGAGTTATATTAATAAATATTCTGGCTCCTCCAAGCTTTATAATGGCAGTGAATGGTACTCTAGATTTTGAAGCCCAAAGAAGCACATCCATCCATCATAAAAGTAATCTATATGACTCCAGAGGGTTAATAAAGGCCTTGTGAAGCAAGACAATGCATTTTTGTAAGAAAAGTATCCATATTTCTAACTTTATAAACTATAATCGCTGGCTTCCAGTTACGGCTGTATGCGAGTCTAGTTCTGGCGCACCTCTGACCCAACGCATGATGTAATGACGAACGCGCAAGCGCAGAGGATGAAAAAACACCTGTCACGAATTAGAAGTCTAATACGAGAATTTTTAAAGAGAAATGTCGGAGTATTTTGATGTAAGAGAAGAGGAGCTTGAGAGTGTTGCCCAGCCCTGTTTGTTTGAACCGCAAGAGGCGTCTACTCTTACCTAAGCTTACGCTACTCCTACAACCTATGTCATACATGGGGTCAAAGGTCACTCTTCCGCTGGAACGCGACTTGCGTACAGCCATTACCCAGCAGACATTCAGTTGTCGACCAATGTTGTGCTGATGGTGAGCGTGTGTCGGGTTAGTTTTTGCGCTGGGATTCATACTCAGTTTGGCGGCAGTTCGCCCGATTCAGCATGTCAAATCGGCGACGGGCCATCAGTGAGAGAGAACTCTGATTGGCTGATCAGTTTAGGGATTGAGTCTGTGCAAGGAATAAAACCGAAAGTAAAGATGGAACAGACAGAAGGCTGTTTTAATTTTACATCTTCTTGCCTGAGCATTGCAATGCGTAAATATTTTCATAACAACATTATCCGCCTGGAATGACAAAAGCATGATTGATGATGTATCTACAGTCCTAGTTTCATTTTCCCTTTTTGAATGTTGAACATAGTCTATTGGTACAATCTGATATACAGTAGTAGCTTTGCAAGCTACAGTTTCAAAGAAGCTTCTCATACACGTTTTTAAAATAAATTATAGTTAAATGTGCAATGTGTAAGATTTCTGTCCGCTAGAAGCCTATTCAAAACAAAGGCGTAGCTTGATGATGCCAAGTTTGAGCGTGACGTGGTCTTCACATCACATCCGGTGGAAACAATTGGGATAGGACTCTGGAAGAAATCACATTCATGGATGCGATTATTAACGTTACTGTAGTATGAAGCAGAGCAGGACCGAGTGTTGTGGGAGCTGAACGAGGAGCTGGAGCGATTGTGCAACACACGCCTCACGAGCAGCAGAACTTTTATTATGACACAGTCGCCGGCGCTGCTTCCGCTTTTCCGGTCTTGAGTATGAGGTAACGCAGCTCTGTTTATCATATTAGATACATTTGAGAGTGTTGATATGTTATAACGTCACTCTGAGCGTTCGCTCGGCGGCTGCTGTGAGACACTGTTACACACTGCAGTAAGATAGATCGATTTTACAATATCATATTAAATGCTGGATGGCTTGTGTTGATAACTAGCATGCAATTAATTTTAAAACGTATTGTATGATGGAGAAAATGCTGTGTTATTGTTACTAAAAATAAAGCTGCATCTGATTGTTATGTTAGCTACTTCACAAAATAGTGTTTTTCTCTGAGGCGTGGTAAAACATGGTACTCGCAAAAAATCAAGAAAATTAGATTTAAACAATAAGACTCAACGTGTTGAGCTATATAACAATAATGAGTTTTCTGTCTATAAACGTAACCAAACAGTTGTTCCCTTGCCTATTACAACATGTAATATATTAAAGCATCTTTGGTGTTTCCATGGTTTCTACAAAATAAAACCGGAAATCGAGGGTAACGCGGGTATGACGCCATTGACAGGCAACTCCTCACACGTCCTGGAGCCTTTGTTAAAATTGCAATTTTCTCACGATTTACAAACAGTTGTAAACATTTGGGATATTGTAAGTACTCAAGTGAACAAAATATGTAACACTGGACTAGTGGTTTTTGGATATTTTACTGCAAACATATTACATATTGCACCTTTAAATTATACATTTATAAGGTTTTTAAGTTGAAGTTGCACTACAAGTTGCTAACAGCAAAAGCTGTCAAATGTGTAACTTTGAAAATGTAGCTAGCCAAGCTACAAACAAATTTTACAAAGTAATTTACCGCACTTTATAAAAAAAATATCCCCCTTAAACAGCTTTTTGTTAGCAGGTTGTTCTAACTTATTAGTTAGCAAGTTGCAAACCACATTGAAGCCATCCATTTTGTTTGTAGCTTGTAGCTTGGCTAGCTACAGTTTCAATGTAGCTTCCCCAACATACTATTAGCATTAGTATTGGGCACTAGTGGTTTCTGTCCGTGAAGTTTGTCTGTCCACATTCTCTGAAGGTTTCAGCTAATTAGCCTCACAAGAGTGTGCGCATTGTCTTCTAAATAAAGATGAGCCCTGATGCATTAGAGGGAGCAGTATGCTTTGATGCTGGTGTGAAACAATCACAAAAACCTTGGGAGTGCTCTGTCCAATCATCTCTTTCACACCTAATTAGCCACAATAATGAGAACACAAACTGACCATGAAAAGCGGGTGTTCATTTGCTCACTAAGCTCGCAACACCTCTGCCACGTTTACGTAGCTCAGAATAATTCATCCCATTAATCTAGCAGTGACTTTGGAGGGTAAACAAATATAATGTAACCTTTGCATGTATTTGAACTGCAGTTCAGTCAACTGTTGGTTGATTGTTTACATACACATAACTGGAGAGTACTAAGGCTACTAGGTTTAAAAATGCAAATGTGATGAGTGGTTAAGTGTTTGGATGGTTAGAGGAGCCATTATTCACACATTCAGATCGAAACAATGCAGCATATACAATGAAAAAGGAAACTTTTGTGCAAAAATTGCTCATACAGCCCTTGCTTGAAGACATTAATTGCTGTTTCCGCTCATCAGGTGTCATTAATATTGGTGTGTAAAAGGAGGGAGGTTTGGCCGATGGTTGGATCAATAGCTCTTTGTAGACAGTAATTGGTTTGTTATGGTTAGACAGACCGCAGCCACTGTTCTGACCCCCTGCTACCCTACAGCAACTGTTTCCATTTAACACAGACACACACATGTTTGTGTGTGTTTAATTGTGCACGTGCAGTCGCACAGACCCAACCTGGTGAATATGCTGAAACCTTTTCCAAATAATTACTTAAAAGATAAATCAAATGTTCTTATAGGTTGTTTTGGATGTATATTAGAGGTAGATATTGGAAATTGGGGCACTAACAATTTAGTAAAACTGTTAATATTTGTCATATACAGTGTTGGGGGTAACGCATTACAAGTAATGTGAGTTACGTAATCAGATTACTTTTTTCAGGTCACTAGTAGAGAACACATTACTTTTAAATTTAAAACTAAATAACTGAGTTACTTTTTCAAATAAATAACTCAAGTTTGTTTTCCCATTTATTGACTGACAGCTCTCCTGTCCTCATGTTGAGAGAAATCAAGAGTAAGAGCAGAGGTGTTGTGTGAACATGATGGTTATTGTTGTTGTTGCATGAATGCACTCATCTCACTTGAACAAAACTGATTCAGTATTCCTCAAAATGAATAAAAACAGTGAAATGCAAACTCAGAAGATTACACAAACCTGCAATAATTAAATATGTTAAATTACACAAATATAGCCTACTTTATGTATTTAATCTCACTTTATTAACCAGTCTTTGCCGCTGACCTTTGATGATCCAGTTCAACCATACCAATAATCTAACCTGACTTTAGATAAACTTTACATTTGTGTTTCTTTTTTTATTATTGGTGAATTAAGAGTGTTTAATTTTCTTCTCCTGCATCCTATCTTCTGGAATCTAGAATTTCAGCCCAGCTGAAAGGTTTGCCAAGAATTTTTGAGCAGCAAATCAGCATATTATTAAATCAGCAATGATTTCTGAAGGATCATGTGACTGAAGACTGGTGTAA
The DNA here is from genome assembly GCF_018812025.1 of Megalobrama amblycephala. NCBI lineage: Eukaryota > Metazoa > Chordata > Actinopteri > Cypriniformes > Xenocyprididae > Megalobrama > Megalobrama amblycephala. Next base: position 35,260,971 of record NC_063055.1, read on the forward strand.
TGATGCTGAAAATTCAGCTTTGCATCACTGGAATAAATTTCTATGACCAGTGTTGGGGAAAGTTACTTTTAATATTGTATGCATTACAATATTGTGTTACTCCCTAAAAAAGTAACTAATTGTGTTACTTTTTATGGAAAGTAATGCATTACATTACTCTTTTGTTACTTTTTACAATCTGGGCTGGGCTTGCTTGTTTTTAAAAGGGTTAGTTCACCCAAAAATGAAAATTCTGTCATTAATTACTCACCCTCATGTCGTTTCAAACCCGTAAGACCTTCATTAATCTTCGGAACACAAATAAAGATATTTTTGATGAAATCCAAGAGCTCTCTGACTCCATAGACAGCAATTTAATGACCACTGTCAAGGTCCAGAAAGGTAGAAAAGACATTGTTAAAATAGTAGCAGTGGTCCAACATTAATGTTATGAAGCGACGAGAATACTTTTTGTGTGCAAAAACAAAACAAAAATAATGACTTTATTCAACAATATCTTCTCTTCTGTGTCATTCTCATTTGTTTTGTTTTTGCACACAAAAAGTATTCTCGTCGCTTCATAACATTAAGGTTGAACCACTGCAGTCACGTCGACTGTTTTAACGATGTCTTTAGTACCTTTCTGGGCTTTGAAAGTGTTGATTATATTGCTATGAACAAGTCAGAGAGCTCTTGGATTTCATCAAAAATATCTTAATTTATGTTATGAAGATGAAGGTCTTACGGGTTTGAAACGACATGAGGGTGAGTAATAAATGACAGAATTTTCATTTTTGAGTGAACTGACCCTTTAAAAAACAATCAAGCAAGCCCAGTCCAGATGGAAAAAAGTAATGCAAGAGTAATGTAATGCATAACCGTCCATAAAAAGTTACTAATGCAATTAGTATGCCTTACTTTTAAAAGTAACTTCCCCAACACTGGTCAGTGATGCAAAGCTGAATTTTCAGCATCATTACTCCAGTCTTCAGTCACATGATCCTTCAGAAATTATTGTGCTGATTTACTGCTCAAAAATTCTTAGATGAATAGAAAATGAAAAAGAACAGCATTAGTCTGAGATCGAATTGTACTGATTTTACATTTTACTGACCCAAACGTTTTGAACGATAAAGTATGAAAACACGCGACTGCTCCGCGACTAACGTGCTGCTCAAGAAGGACTATGAGTGCATTGAACGATCTGTTTGTTTTCCAAATGGCAGGCATCTCTTTGGTCATATGTCTTCTGAAGTCAACGATCGTTCCCCCCCGGCCGTCTGAAAGTCTAGCCGTCTGAAAACAGTCACCTCCTTCTATCGCACTTTCTTCATCCCTGGCCTCCCTCTGACAATCCCTGAAGGCAACACAGCTTGTTAGGGAATAAAGCCCATTCCCCAGTCCATGGCTGGAGTCTAGTCAGGAACACAAACTATGATTAGCCATTTCAAACGCTGTAGCCGCGTGGGCTTCTGTCGCCTGATATCCAAATTGCAGTGTCAGGAAATGTCAAGGTAAGCATTTGCTACGGAAGAACAGCTGGAAGTGTTTTTACAGGAGAGACGGGTAAAGGGGCTGCAGTGTTTACAAGATTCCCTCATCCTCACGATCCTGACACTAATGCTTTGCACCATCTGGGTCTGTCCAGAGGACAAATTTGTTTGTCTTACAAGAAAAGAGATGCCATTTCCTCCAGGGAAATGTCAGTTTATTATTGGATTTGTACATGCTTGTAAATATTTCCTCGACACTCTAAATCAACAACATTTCTCTGGACGATTGTTTATATGGGTGAATCTCACTTGTCCATGTTCAGCTCACGATTCACCAATTTTTATGTAACAGCGGTGTTGTAAAAAATATTTTTTACTTTTTAAAACTTATTTTACCATATTTATGGTCTTTTATCTGCTTGATTTTACATCTAAAGAAGACATTAAGTGAAACCGGTTGTGAGCGGCCTAATAGACGAGGTCTTCATGAATGTGAATAGTGCGTTTACATTACAGTAGTAGCCATGACAGGTATTATCATGCGCAGTAGGCTTGTAGTCTAACATGCGTCTACCTTAAGACCCCTAGGCTAGACTTTCCCACTGTTTACCTCAAAGATGCTGAAGGGCTGAAATCTCTGGTATTGTGGGTGGTAACTTTAAGACCTGTCTAGACCTCACATGTTATGTCCTCAGGGCTTTGAATAGAAACCAGTCTAGGTGAAATGGGTGCCAAATTGGCTTTTGTTAATGAAAGTGCTGTTGTATATGGAGCCAAGGTGATTGTCGAGAGGGGCCAGGCAATGAAAAACGCATGAGAGAAAGGTTTACCCAGCTGGACCTGGTGCTGCGGCACAATTAGAAGTATCAAGTTTAAGCGTTCAAACCTTATCCATCTACAGTAAAGCTTCTGTTGTCCTGTTTTAATTGCTTTTACTCTCTGTCCCAACAACAAATATCTCTCCATGGGTGATGGAGAGTGTGATTGACAGTCATAATTGCGTAGATTACTACAGACAGCCACAGGAGACGATGATTAAAAGGCCTTTCACATATTGAGGTCTTCCTAAATGGAAAATTAAGCTTCCTGAGTGTCAGTTTTAGACTGATAAATGTGCCATTTTGACTTCACTGGCATCAGGTAATAACTATGTTGGCTTGGGTAACAAAGAAGTGTTACCACTCCTTGGTTCAATTTCAAAATCTACTGATAGCCTTGTCAGTGGATAAACGCCTTTGCATAATTCGAGTAAATATTTTGTAAAACATTTTGGATAAATCTAATTTGCGGTCATAAATTGTGTATATTATCCATGACGCTCTGTAGAGATTGTTGAATCTATATCATCATTCAGCCAAAGGAAGTGCTGATATTTTTAGTTTAAATTATCTTAGTTTGGCGACTGCAAGTTTTTTTTCAAACCTAGATTACCAAGGGGGCGCTAAGGCCCCAATAAACTTCAAGCAATTTCAAAGAACAAACTGGTGTGACATAATTTTGAAAAAAATCAGGCCAAAACTGGAGCTCAAAACAGTCTAGACTTTTTTTTAGTTTTTTTTTTTTTTTTTTTTTTTTTTTTTTAGAAATAAATCAATACTTTTATTCAGCAAGGATGCCTAAAATTGATCAAAAGTCAGTAAAAAAAAGTCAGACATAAATAATTTTACAAAATATTTCTACTTCATATAATTTATGTTTTGAACTTTCTATTCGTCAAGGATCCTAAAAAATATATCGGATATTCCACCAAAATATTAAGGAGCACAAATGTTTTCAACATTGAATATTAATCAGAAATGTTTATTGAGCAGCAAATCAGCATGGCTCCATATGACTCCATGAAGACTGGAGTAATGGTGCTGAAAATTCAGCTTTACTTTTTAAAATATATTACTGTAAGTTGTAAAAAAAAATCACAATATTACTGGCGCACTCTATCAGCCTTGGTTTTGTAAAAACATTACAAAATTTTACACTTTTGAAAGGTAGTGTGAAACATGAATATATTAATTAAACTTTGCTTTTGTGGGATGTATCATCCATGCCACTAGATGTCAGTATAGTCCAAGATGATTTTTATATCAGCCAGAACAACATAAACAAAAAATGGCTGAGAGCATCTTTAAAGGCCAAAACAAACATGAATCTCACATATCCCATTACACTGTAAACCTGAATTAGTTGGCAAAACTCAAAAAGTTTGAGGTAATCCGAGGTAAACGTCATTTTTTTTAAAGTTAAGAAATTCAAAGTTTAAGTTAGCAGAACTGGATCCGGATCGGGAAAGGACCGCGAGCTGTGACTCGAACCCGGGTGCTCTGCTGAGGCTATCAGCGCCAACATCTTAAATTATATTTTTAGTAGTGGAAATTTAGCTAGCTATAACAAGCTAACTCAGCAAATGCTAATTGGTAATACAGTAGTTGCATCCCAAATGATACACTATGCACTTATGCACTCATCTATATAGTGCGCGAATAGTATAAGGTTATTTTGTTATTTAACATCGGAGTCTGACAGCCTCTTCCCCTCCGCTACGTAATTAAAGCTGTGAGTGCATGAAGTGTCCAACATTCCACACTTCGCTTTTTCCGTTAATTTAGTGCATCATCCGGGTATTTAAAGTGTACTTTTTCTTTTTGTAATTTTCAGTGTGAACACACTACTCGTACTATTTATACTTAAAAACGTCATAGAATAGTGCATAAGTACATGAATTGGGATGCACCTAGTGCTTTGATAACGTTAGCATAGCATAGCAATTGCTGAAAGCGTATGGCAATATATAACATTTATGAAATACCTGTTCTCAAACTAAGCCAATGCTCCACTCGTCATCATGATGGTAAAACCCAACATAACAGAAACTCTTCAAAATTGGGAGAGCAAAGCATTAAACACTACTAAATCCCCCACTTCGCATTAATCTTGCACAAAAAAAACATTATATAACCCTTCATTTTAGCATTTATTCTCTCTTTCAAGTGTCATGGCAAAGCATGCAGCCCAGTTTCAGGTAAATTAGGTAAGTTTGTCTAAAAGAAACAAATTCATAAATCTCAAAACAATGAACAATTCAGATTACTTAAAATGTGTCAGTTTTGTGAACTCAAAAGAAAAAGAAAGTTCAAAATACTCATAAAAGTTCATTTGATTGAACTAAATTGTTTAAGTTGAGTTTGAACTACTCAAACCAATTAATTATTTTGAGCGTCAGGGTTTACGGGTGTAGTTTGAACCCTACAAATTGACAGTTGCATCGATACCTTTTTCCTCATTGTCTTTTTTAGGTTGAAACGTTAAATCAGGATCATGCCGTGGCTTCTGAGGTTCTGCTGCAGCTGTTGAGTGTCTCTGTAATGAATGTGTCTGGATAAAGACCAACGGCAAACCCCAATCTGCCACCGCGCTCCTTTATTCCACTTCATCAAATACGCCACATCTTTTCTCAGTGTCATTTATAGACCCTCTTTTGGTACGTTCACTGAAGTTCATTAGTTCATGGCCATTGTGTTCCAGATTTGTAATGCAAAGCCTTTTAGGCCTCGTGCGATGAGATTCTTTGACTATTTAGACCTTGCTCTCCGATAAGCTCTTTTTCATTTCAGTTTATAGAAAGCATGAGGATTGTGATTTGGTCTGTGAGGAATTCGAGCTAGAGAGACAGAGCGGATTAAAACGGGAATCCTCAAGGACACACGGGTAAAATGCGTCGAAATGAAATGAAACCAGGGAGGCTGGGCTGCACTTGTTTTCGCTACTCTTGGCATCTGATGGGGCACAATTACACGCTAGATTAAGGGGCTTGTAGAGATATGGAGGATTGCATCCCTCCCTCGGGAAGGTTGAATTCAGGATCTCTAGCGGACTGGAGGAGGCCGATCTGTCTGTCTGTTTGTGCCATGTGTCGCTGGCATTGGTGGTGTTGGTGCCTTTGGAGTCCAGGTTTGTGAGATCAAACAGAGGGTGGTGGCCTAGCAACTGTTTGTTTGGGTTTTCAGTTTTGCCAGTGACGGGGGATTTTTCTCGTACGATTGTTTTGGGTTCCTTTATACACCCTAATGCATTTGAATACTCTTCTTATAAGAGTGATATATATATATATATATATATATATATATATATATATATATATATATATATATATATATATATATATATATATATATATATATATATATATATATATATATCAGTGTTATATGTATTCTCCATATCTATCATATAGTATATCTAAGTTTGGCAACAGTAAGTTTTTTTTGTAGAAAAATGTATACTTTTATACAGCAAATATGCATTAAATTGGTCAAAAGTGACAGTGAAGACATTTATAATGTTAAAAAAATTTTTTTTTTTAAATAAATGCACTTCTTTTAAACTTTCTATTCATCAAAGAATCCTGACAAAATTCACAGTTTCAACAAAAACGTTAAAGGATTAGTTCACTTTAAAATTAAAATTTCCTGATAATTTACTCACCCCCATGTCATCGACGATGTCCATGTCTTTCTTTCTTCGGTCGAAATGAAATTAAGGTTTTTGATGAAAACATTCCAGGATTATTCTCCTTATAGTGGACTTCAATGGCCTCCAAACGGTTGAAAGTCGAAATTACAGTTTCAGTGCAGCTTCAAAGGGCTTTAAACGATCCCAGACGAGGAATAAGGGTCTTATCTAGAGAAACAATCGCTCATTTTCTAAAAAAAATTAACTTGAACTAGCTCTCTTCTTCTTCTGTTTGAACTAGTTGTTATATACTTGCATGTTGTATATGACAGCTTAGTTCAAACTTTGACCTGTGGGGGGCAGTAATACACTTAGCTGCGTCTACACTGCCAGAATTCTAATAGAGAAGAAGAAGAGAGCTAGTTCAAGATGAGCATTTATGGTTAAAACGTATATAATTTTTTAAAAAATTTTTTAGAAAATGAGCGATGGTTTCGCTAGATAAGACTCTTATTCCTCGTCTGGGATCGTTTTGAACTCTTTGAAGCTGCACTGAAACTGTAATTTTGACCTTCAACGTTTGGGGTCCATTGAAGTCCATTATATGGGGAAAAATCCTGGAATGTTTTCATAAAAAACTTTCTTTCCTTTTTGACTGAAGAAAGAAGGATATGGACATCTTGGATGAATTGGGGGGTTGAGTAAATTTATCAGGAAATTTTAATTTGAAAGTGAACTAATCCTTTAAGCCACACAACTGTTTTCAACATTGATAATAGTAATAAATGTTTCTTGAGCAGCAAATCAGCATATTAGAATGATTTCTGAAGGATCATGTGACACTGAAGACTGGAGTAATGATGCTGAAAATTCAGCTTTGATCACAGGAATAAATTATATTTAGAAAACACATGCAAGTAATATTTTACAATATTAATTTGCTATTTCTTTTCTAAATAATTAGACAATTTTAAGGAAACAATAAAATTGAATTGAATACCACAGCGTCGCTCTCTCACAAGTTTTGGAAACATAATTTTATTTTAGACAGATCGGGAAAAGAAAGATTATTTGTTTGCCAGATATATTGCAAGAACTTATTTTAACACAAAGTACAAAGTAATTCTGCTTCTTCGTGCCATCACAAGCTGATTCCGATGCAGCCGTCGAAAGTTGTAATATATAAAATTGTTAAAAAAATTTACAAATATGATGTTAGTTAATAATATAATTTTGTTTTAGACAAACAGGGAAATTAAGGTGTCTGAAGTCTGGATATTTCAACATCCAAAGTCTTTTTTTCAGCATCTTTTGATGCAAGGGTTTCCATTAATATGGAATTCATGCGTAAATGATTACTGAAGCAGCATTAGATGTTGTTATGTGGTACCTGTTACTTTTCTCAGCGCTGATCAGGATGGACCAAACTCAGTCGTTGTTTGTGATTGCCAGATAAGGATTTATTCATCACTTCACACAGTAAAGACTGAAAGACATCTGCCTGCATATCTGGTCTCTGGAGTGTCTCCATGTACTCACTGCTACACATCTGGTAGCTGGCTCTGATTAGAACTTGTTTTGAAACCATTTGGAGATCTCACACTCTTTTGCAGTCTGATTTATTAATGCCACGCTATATGGCGTAATCAGTTGCTGTCAGTTCCCTCTCTTTCATCCAAACTCTTTTATCTGTGTGTGTGTGTGTTTGGGAGGGATGTTAAGGTTAGCGAGAGGATCTTATGGTCTTGGCATGTTCCTCCAGATCTGTCTCCTGAGCTTGTCTGGTCTTGTCAGGGAGAATTTACACCTTTGTTTTGGTCAGTGTTAGAATGCAACCTCACATAAAGTCATTTGCTAGAATTACTCTCATATAAGAGACACAAAAAAATTCTCTAGTTTCCCAGTAAATATCTGGTCACTCTTTATATTAGGCGCCTTTAACTAATATGTACTTACATAAAAAATACTGGCTAGGTACAATGTATTTATGTTGTATTGCAAAACACTTGTGCTGCTGTTGAGGTGGGATATGGACAAGGTTAGGGACAGGTTTGGTGGTATGGGTAGGTTTAAGGATGGGTTAAGGGGTAAGGGATGTGTTAACAGTGTAATTATAGTGTAATTACATGCAGGTATTTTTAAATGGGTCAATGACGTGACGGGTCATTTTTTTGTCCAAAGGCCTTAATAATAATAAAAAACAAAGATATGACATCCAGAGTATGTAAGGTAGTACAACTAGATCTCTTCTACTGAATCCAAAAGGTTTTAATTATATTTTGCTACATATAAAGGCATTTTAAAGATTTTGAAGTGTCAAAAGGTCATTCGGTTTAACCGTCCAAAGTTCAATACAGCCATTTCATTTGTGATTAAAATATCTTAAAAGGTAATAAATGTATATATTTTTTTTTATTCTGGTGAAGTTGTTGCTTTGTTATGAGAAGGAATATCCGGAAAAATGAATGTCATAAATGTCATTCGGAGTAACCAATATAAAGGGACCATTTTGAATCAAGTCATGTGGTCAATATCATGTGACAGGATGTGACATCATTCAGACGCCTGCAAAGGACCACATGGTCATGAAGCAAAGTAACTAACTCTCTCTTAACTATTTTAAAAATTCATGTTTTCACTTGCTCATACGCATGTCCCGAAACATCAGGTCATTCGGTACAACCGCTATAAAACATGGAAAATGTCTTATTTCAAAAACTTGTACTAAATATAAAGTGTTTGATTGTCCTTTTGCTAGCTAGAAATCAGCCTGTTAGCATTGTTTGAAAATATCGTCATTCGGTATAACCAAAAGTGTCATTTAGTGAAACTGAAATTTTGGTTAAACCGAATGACATTTTTGGTGACAAATTTTGTCCATCTTGTAAAAAATGACGAAAGCAGTGTTAATTGATTATAAAAACTACATAATCTCATTGTTAACACTTAATAAAACTTCATAATTAATTATATCTCCATTATGTTTTTGTACACTTATTCGTCAATGACCCAAATATAAGTACAATGTAACAAACATGTATGTACACAATAAATGCATTGTATCAAATGATTAATTTAAATGTTATTACATAGTGGTTAAGGACACTTAATAAATGGGACCAAATGTCTATATTATCTTAAAACCAAAAATTATTAACATGAGAAGCAAAATTACATAAAATATTGAGAACTGTTTTCATTAACAATGAAATTTCATTTTCCTGCCTCATTAACAAATTATTTTTAAGCATACGTCTAACATTATTTATCTGAATTGTATTGCAATTGCATTCATATTTCAAGTATATTCATATTATATTAAAGTAATTATGAATTTAGAAAAAAAAATTGCCAATAGGGTAAGAAAAATAGGGTTTGAAACCCTTTTTATTTCCATAATGTTTGTTTTCGAGTGAAAGGGTTATTCAGTGTGAAAAAAAAAAAAAGTATGACAGGATTTATACATTTTTGAAATTTTGATTTAAAATGAACCTGCTCATAAAACAGGTTGTACTGTATGTATGTGGCGTGGAACTAGTGAGCACATCGCAATGAGAAGATTTGTTTCCTATTTGGTTCATTTTGCCTGTATATGGTCTGTTAATGGAACCAAATGTCATGAAAACCATCCCGTTTAAATCACAAATTATAAAAAAAAAGGTCCAGTTAATGCAACACAATTTACGATAAAATCAGACTGTTCTTCTCGCAGCTGTTTTCTTTGGATCTGCATCCGTGTGGATTCTCTTTGCCTCTCATGGCCTGTGGTTGTCTGTGTGGATGTGGAGTTTGAGAAGTAAAACCCTGTCATTTCAGCTCTGTCAACTGTTTTTAGCTCTGTTTTTAGACAAGAGTTCAGTGAAGTATATCTGCAGACCTAGAGAGCTCAGCAATGATGAGCAGAATGAAATCACATTAGAAATGTTTCTAACAGGTACCAGTATATATGAACAAAATGCTTCTTTGATTTTTGTGTCATGCTGTATTAAACGAGTATTTACATCGACAGAGATTTGTACACAATGAACGGATGTTATTTATTTCCTGTGGAATTGAGGCGTCATGAATGCCAGAGACTGTTGGTGATGCGACAAAGTTTGAACTTTTGACAAAAACATTTGAACTTTTATGCAAATGTGCTGTGATGCGATGTGGTGCCTATCAACGGGATTGCAGACAGCAGTTATACTTCTGAGTGCTCTGTCCTTAAAGGGATAGTTCATCCAAAAATGCAAAATGTGGAAAATTTGTGGAAAACATGATGCATGTATTTTTAGGATTCTTTGATGAATAGAAAGTTCAAAAGAGCAGCATACACTCAAAAAAATGAATTGTTGGATTTACTTAAAAAATGAGTGTCAAGTGGTTCCACGCAACAATATTGAGTAATTTTTACAAAAAACTATTTAGTTGAATGAACAAAAGAAATTTAAGTAAGGCTGACAAAATTTCTTTGAGTAAATACAAATCATTTGAATGTCACTGTTACATAATATTTATATGTGCAGTTTACTTAATAATGTTATGTTGATTACGTAAGGTTTTTTTTTTTGAATAATCATTTAAATAAAAAGGATACAGCATATCAGAATGCAGCCCCTCACCCCAAAATGCATTCAAAAAAATAACTAATTGAACAAACTCAATTGAATTGAGAGCAGGAATTTCATCCTATAATCATGCGTATATTAGCGCGCACAGCCTAAACACAGGCGACACTCTTCTGCATGATGGTAACCACAAAATGCAAAAACATTACAGAAACTACTTTAAATGTCGAACATAACTGAACATTAAACACTAACATAAACTAACAACATCTTTCCCTTAACTGAAAAACACATAAAATAACACTTTATTCCCTAAATTTACTCTCCTAATGCAGTCCCTTGCAAAGCATGCTGGGAACTACGGATCCAGTGCACAGTTAGTTATGTCAGCAATAATGTGTGCGTTTCACACAGCAATGTTAAGTTGACTGAACAAACACTTACTAAGTAAAGCTGACAATACTCAATTTTAGTAGAAACAACACAGTTAAATTACGTTCATGTAGTTACATGAGCTTTTTAAGTAATGTGAACAAGGGTGGTTTGAGTGTAACTAACAACAGTGAAAGTTCATTTTTTTGAGTGTATAAATGAAATAGGTGTCATTTTGTAAGATTATAAAAGTCTTTACTCACTTTTTTGAGAGTAAAGTGAGTTGAATGTGTTTATTTGCACTACTGTTCACTTGCACTACTGTCATTGTGACTTATTTGCACTACCGTTTCTGACTAACATATCTCTCGTAGCCTATGTCATATTATTTATATGTATGTATGTATATATATATATATATATATATATATATATATATATATATATGCCATTTTATATCTGCATTTTTATCTTCTTTAACTTTTTATTAATATCATAAAAGTTTATCTGCTGCATTACCCTTAAGCACAAGCGCCACATACTGGCAGGGAGTGAATTTGCACGTTCACTCTGCGCATTGCCAGTGAAAATCGCTTGGGTATGAACACAAAAAACGTCTCGAAAAACGCTGGCGATAAACGCGTGCGATATTCGTCCCGGTCTGTACAGGCCTTAAAAGTATTAATTTCTTTAAAAAAATATATATATATATTTGGCATATATATATTAAATGGCATATATATATATATAAAATATATAAAAGTATTAATTTCTTTAAAAAAAAATATATATATATGGCATATATATATAAAATATATAAAATATATATATATATATATATATATGCCATTTTATATCTGTATTTTGTATCTTCTTTAACTTTTTATTAATATCATAAAAGTTTATCTGCTGCACTACCCTTAAGCACAAGCGCCACATACTGGCAGGGAGTGAATTTGCACGTTCACTCTGCGCATTGCCAGTGAAAATCGCTTGGGTATGAACACAAAAAACGTCTCGAAAAACGCTGGCGATAAACGCGTGCGATATTCGTCCCGGTGTGTACAGGCCTTAAAAGTATTAATTTCTTTAAAAAAATATATATATATTTGGCATATATATATAAAATGGCATATATATATAAAATATATAAAATATATAAAAGTATTAATTTCTTTAAAAAAAATATATATATTTGGCATATATATATAAAATGGCATATATATATAAAATATACAAAATATATATATATATGCCATTTTATATCTGCATTTTTATCTTCTTTAACTTTTTATTAATATCATAAAAGTTTATCTGCTGCACTACCCTTAAGCACAAGCGCCACATACTGGCAGGGAGTGAATTTGCACGTTCACTCTGCGCATTGCCAGTGAAAATCGCTTGGGTATGAACACAAAAAACGTCTCGAAAAACGCTGGCGATAAACGCGTGCGATATTCGTCCCGGTGTGTACAGGCCTTAAAAGTATTAATTTCTTTAAAAAATATATATATATTTGGCATATATATATAAAATGGCATATATATATAAAATATATAAAATATATAAAAGTATTAATTTCTTTAAAAAAATATATATATATTTGGCATATATATATAAAATGGCATATATATATAAAATATACAAAATATATATATATATGCCATTTTATATCTGCATTTTTATCTTCTTTAACTTTTTATTAATATCATAAAAGTTTATCTGCTGCACTACCCTTAAGCACAAGCGCCACATACTGGCAGGGAGTGAATTTGCACGTTAACTCTGCGCATTGCCAGTGAAAATCGCTTGGGTATGAACACAAAAAACGTGACTCGAAAAACACTCCCTCGAAAAATGCTGGCGATAAACACGTGCGATATTCGTCCCGGTGTGTACAGGCCTTAAAAGTATTAATTTCTTTAAAAAAAAAAAATCTTGCTCTCCCCAAACTTTTGAAGAGTTATGTATCAAACTTCAGATATTTTCTAATTGACATTTATTTTGTTGATTTGCACAACATTTGCACAAATTTGCACAACATTCCCTCTGTAAGTACTTGTCTTTGGAAACTGGGTTAGAAATAAGGTATTAGTAGATCATAGCTTGGCAGGCTAGAGCTTCAGAGTTGTTTATGAGTGTTACATGTGTGACCCCAATAAATAAAGTATCAAAATACCCTGATACAACACAGTAGCAGGGAGCAGGCTGCGGTTTGGTGAAAGAATAATTGGCTTCATTGTGCAGTGCAGGAAGCTCCAGGTCTCTGCCCCACTGCCCTCCTGCCTCAGGCCGGGTTATGAGGTGGCTGGAGTCTGTTTGATCTGTCTCTCTCTCTCTCACACGCACACACTTCATTTGCCCTACCTCTTTACTAACTGCCTCCTGGAATAGACGGTAAATCTTGCAAACATGCTAATGTTCATAGGCTTTTAAAAAAAAAACAGCCTCGGGCCTCAATCTCTCTCTCTCTCTCTCTCTCTCACACACAATTACACACACACACACACACTGTCACAGCCACTTTTCATATAGAAGCAAATAGCCTGTGTTACGAGTCTCGTAAAGTGTTTCTCTTCAGTAATTTTTTTTTTCAACCCTCATTAAGTAAAAGAATGTTTGCTACTTTCCAGGTGTTGGCTAACTATACAGTGTGTAGCGTTTTCTTGCCCAAACAAGATACAGTGAGTGCAGTATTTGGCTATCCATTACTGCATTTATGACCTAGATACAGGTTGTTTTAGACATTATACCATTGTAATACCTTGGGTGTTTAGACACTTACCATGGTAATACCATGTTTTTTGGGTGAAGTGCCTTGGATGCTTTGCATATTGCTGCTACCTAAAAACCGATAACTTCTGAAAGTTTCTTATTGTATTTGGAGGTCAAAGCTGAATTTTCAGCATCATTACTCCAGTCTTCAGTGTCACATGATCCTTCAGAAATCATTCTAATATGCTGATTTGCTGCTCAAGAAACATTTCTGATTATTATCAGTGTTGAAATCAGTTGTGCTGCTTCAAAAATTTTACTGACCCAAACTTTTGAACAGTAGTGTATGTTCATGCATGATACTTTCATTTTCAGTGACATCTTGAGCAGTTCTGGAAAACCATTCAATGTTTCAAAAGGCTTCATGTGATTTTCTCAGTGCTTTTAACTGGCAGATATATGGTCACTCTTAGCTTACTCACTGGGGATTTTAAAGCAATGTTCTCTGTAAAACCACTTTAAAGAATAGTTATCGTGGTCTGGAAAATGCTAGTTAAAAAGATACAATGTTAAGAGAATACAAAGTGAATATTAATATTTAGTTTGTGTGTGTGCATATATATATATATATATATATATATATATATATATATATATATATATATATATATATATATATAAACATTCATTTATTATGGCTTTAGTACATTGACTATAATATCACACTTCATATTTATAATTTTTATTACACTATAAAGTGGTCTGTATTAAAGCTGCACAATTCTGAATAAATTGAGAATCACATTTTTTTTTTTTTAAATAGAGATCATGATTCTCCCACCATTATGAATAGGCAATAAATAAATAAGTAAATACTAGAGGATCGAACAAAATTGCTGCTGACAATTAAAAAAAAAAAATGAAATAATTTGAAGTAATTATTTTTAAAAAATCACGATGAATCAGCATTTTTGAATTGAATCTCTTGAATAATTCAATGACAAATATATTTTTTAACAGTCACTTGTCGCCACCTAGTGGTGTAACAATGTAATCAATACAATTGTTATTTGAATCGTCAAGTTATACTTTTGATTTTCATCGCTTCATTAGACATCAGTGTTTATATCCGAAATATAAACTTTTATCCCAGTACTTCTGTGATAATATGAATTATTGTAAGACAGAAATATAGATACAGTGTGGTTGAAAAGACTGTGAAGCTGTTTTATACATATACATGACAACTGCTCCCTCTGGGTCAGTGGCAAAAAAAAAAAAAAGATTTGAATGTTTGCTGTGATCGTACTTGTTAAAGGTTTAAAAGACACTAGATGTGCTGATACACTATATCACGATAATGAATATGCACGATAATGTTATCGCAGACACTTCAAAACCGCTGTATTCTGCGTCAAAGGGACAAGTACACTCTGATGTAAACAAGCCCAACGTGCATGAGAAGCACATGGCAGAAAGAGTGAAGGAGATGCACTGAATGAAAGTGCACGTTCACTCTCTGACAGCAGAGGGTGCTGATGGAAGAGCAGAAATGCAGCGGTTACCCCGGAAACCCTGTAAATAAAGCAGCTGCATTACTGAACAGTATTTAAAATGCTTCAAACAGCCTTTCAGCTTTTTTGTATTCGCAATGTTGTTCATCAAAGTACTAAATACTTAATACTTAAAAACTTAATAGGCTATTTATTAACTTAAACATTTTTATATTTTAATCTGGACTACAACATGCCCTATAATGATTGAACATTTTCTGATAATTTGTTATTGTTCAGTAAAACTTAGTGACATAAGGCTTCATTAGTTAACATGTTAATTCATTATTACCAAACTGATAATGCAAAATACTTATAAAGTATTTATTAATCTTAGTTAATGTCAATTTCTTAGTTAATGTTTAATAACATTACTAACATCAAAAGTTATAACTATAACTATAATTTAATTGACCTGAGCTAAAACTAACAATGATCAGTTGTATCTTTTAACTAGCATTAAGGTAAAGAGTTCTTAAACCTGTTATACTATTACAGCACTTTTTTTTGCAACTTATTTCAATATCGTGATAATACCGTATACTATGATAAAAGCTTTAGTAATTATTGCAACATGAAAATTTGATACAGTCACATGCCTAATAGACACAGGAGAATTGTTGTCATCTAGGAATAAGATGTGTGTGTGTTTGAATCGAGATCACGATCTTTTAACAGTTAATCATGCAGCTCTTCACTGTATACATAACAATTTACAGTAGACATATTTTAGGTAGGGGGCATCATATTTCATAATTTTTGGGGGTGGAATTTCAAGGACTTTGTTGGGATTTCAGGAGGATTGTGTCTATCTTCACTGGTGTGCACTCGAATTCAGAAAAACGCTTTCAGACCAACCGAACAAGCTGAATTCTGACGACAATCAGACTGCAACAAAAGCACTGGTGCGAAAGCATTTTAAAAGTGGACTTCAGGGGGGAAAAAATAAATACCACTAATGTGAAGAATATGTTTCCATTCAATTATAATTAATTTATTCCAACATTGCACACATTTGTGTTAATTAGCTGCCCTTGAATCTGAAGATTCAGTTGAGTCTCTCAATCCCAATCAAAGTGGCAATGCTTCTAAAGATGCAATTAGTTCCTGACGAGCTAATTAAACTCTACGAATGCCTCCATTTCCATGTAGGTCACCAGCGTCCTGTTGTGTAGATCATTAGCGGCGTGCAGTCGTCATCATAGCTCGCTTAACTTCCTAATGCTAATCAGCTTCTCTCTTTTGACGGATGATTTATTTATCATGGCACGAGTGATGACCCCAGCTATAAATGGTATGGTAGATGATCATTAAAAAATAACGAGGTTTCTATCAGCTCACTGGACCCTGCAAGCTTGTAGGGGGTTGTTTTTAAATAACTCTTTGAAGATATGTACATGATAAATTAGATTTCACACCATCCGCAACAAACCTTGTGAATAAGTTCACAAAAATAAATGCACAATTAATGTGAATGATGTTAAAAAAGTCATTTTTAGATCATGCAAAAATTAATTATTTAAAGTACAAATGATTGATCCATCATTCATTAGTTGCGTTTACTAAGGCAAGCATCACTATTACAATTGTTCATACTTGAGGTTAGTGATTATAAGGGCTGCCCCTGACTAAAGATTTTTCTTGTCTATTAGTTGTCGTTCATTTAAGCCATTAGTCAACTAATCGCATGTTTATATTCATTGAATTACTTAAATACTTTATATACTGAGGAGAATACTAAACTAATGAGTCTTTAAAGGTACAATATGTAATTTTTCACCACTAGAGGTCGCTTATTCAAAACAGAGGTGTAGCTTGATGACGCCTCGATTTCACAGAATCATGGGAGGTGTTGTCTTCACGTCTACAGCTGATGGAAAAGAATCCAACAGGGCTGGGGAAGAAATCATATTCATGGATGTATCAAAGATTTATTAACATTACTGTAGTATGAAGCAGGGTGTGGCTGAAAGCCGCTGGAGATGAACGCGGCCGCTGGAGCGATTGCTAATGAGAGACGAGCGCGTCACACAGCTTGAGAGCAGTGGAGCTTTTATTATGCCGCAGATGAGCGCTTCTGTTTCTTCCAGTCAAGCGTATGTGGGGTAAAGCAGCACTGTTTATCATATTAGATACATTTGTGTGTTGAAAGTTGTTAAAATGCTACTCTGTGCGTTCGCTTGGCGGCTGCTATGAGACACTTGTTGCACACTGCAGTAAGCTAGATCGATATTAGGCATGGTAAAACATGGTACTCGCGGTAAATTAAGAAAATGAGATTTAAACAAAAACAGACGTAAACAGACTTACTGTGTTGAGCTGTATAACATGATTAGTTTTCTGTTGAAGAATGTGTACAAACAGTTGCTCAACTGTCTAATAAAACACATAATATGTTAAAGCGTCTTTGTGTTTCCATGGTTTCTACAAAATCGCTGGTAACGCGGGTATAATGTCATTGATAGGCAACACATGGACACGGTCCGTGTCCTGATTAAAATCTGATTAAAATCCAAAAATCGTATATATTGTGCCTTTAATATATAGGCGTAATATATTGCCTATTCTGCGCTCAAGTGCACGCATAAAGCTTACTGCAAAGCACCTGCAAAAGTAATGTAATTAAAACATGTAATTATGTAATTATGCAAAAGTAAGTAATTATGACTGTGTTGGGAAAAAATAGCTAGTGTTACTAGTGTTTTCTGAGTCAGTGTCGGCTGCTAAGATGAAGTTGACGATTCTGACTCACATCTCCTCAGCATAGTGAACGTGCCTTTAGAGAGAAATGCAACTTTCACACGGATTACATAAGCACAGAATATTTATTTTCGATTTGAAATGGTTTGAAATGGAAGTAGCTTTCTATAGATATATTTTTAATGTCTGTGAGGCAAGTAGCCTATACGCTGAGTTTCGGTTCATTTTTATGACTTGCTCCAGTTCAGGGAGACCAAGACAGCAGAAAGCGCATCCTGTGTGTTTTCTGCATTTTACAAAGACAACGTTTTGACGTTAATGTGAGTTTACGCAAATAAAATTAGATCCAGTTTTGAATAAGGTATTACTCTTTTCTGTATGACCAAACGATCATGAGGCACAGATTACCAATCTGTTCCTCATGGAATGTGTGACTTTGTCACAAGGATTTTGTTTCTGCGACTAACCGACCAATATAATTTTGAATGACTAATATTTAGTCGACCATTAGGGGCAGTCTTAGTGATTATTGAACTAACCACTAACCAACCAAATCACCCAAACACAACTTAAACCACTCCAATGGGGAGAAAACACAGTCCAGGGCAGCAGGCCGCAGGATTCAGGGTCTGCACAACAGAACCCACCCAACTGCTAATCAAAACTAGCCCAATCGCTGGGGGGTGGGGGATCAGTTGTAGTTACTTGTGGTCACTTCAACCCGTGGACTAGAAAAACAACCCGTGGAAACAGTGTAAAAGTAGCCCAATTCCACAGGAAAACGGCAGACTTGGCAACACTGGCAGGACTAGAGCTTGACACAACACATGGGCAAGGCATACACGAGGAACATTAACAACGATTTGGCAGAGTACAGAGAATAAAAGGAGTATAAATAGGAAATGAGCAAGGTAACGAGAGAGAGCAGGTGGGGCATATGAACCAATGACCAGGTAACAAGTTGGCTGGGCCAAAACTAAAGACTGACAGAAGAGCACATGGCACATAGAAACAAACAAAAAGCCAAACATGACAGAAGCCATGTGCTCACACAAACACAAGAAAAGACTGACAGAAGAGCACATGTCAAACAAACATGACAGAAGCCATGTGCTCACACAAAACCACACACACACAGGACAGAAGAGAACATAGCAGACAAACACCCTCATCCGGCATGAGCCCAAACAGAAAGCAAGATAGACAGAAGTGCACAGAGCATAGATGTCAGGACCCCAACATTGAACCTAAACCAAGACTAGACCGAAGTGTCAGGATCCAGACACCATGCCCCGAACACTTACAGTACAACACGGATACAAGAGCGCTTGGCCCAGAGAACAACTCCAAAGCCGTACGCTCACACGAACACATGAGTGTCAGTATCCTGCTGTCACCAAATCTAGATAACAATTATTGATTCATTTATTTGATTTGAAACCATTTTTGCCATACTGGTGACAGATACCATAAAATCTCTCTATATAATCGTTGCTTGAAAAAATGAATCATCTCTATATAATCATTGCTTTTGAAATTAAAACTGATCTTTATGTTTGTTTCAGTGGCTTATCTTGGAGACATTGCACTGGATGAGGAAGATATGCGCATGTTTAAAGTGGACCGCATTGTGAATTTAGCCCAGAGAACGGTCACAATTCTGAATCACACCGATACGGGTAAGTGCGTATGTGTGTGTGAGTTTGAGTGTTTGTGTTTGCGTGTATGGGAACGGTTTATATAAACTTTGTGTCAGGCTTAATTGGCACTCAGAGACTCAGGAAGAGAACTTGAAGTCATATTAAACCAATAGAGAAAAGCCTGTCGAGAAACAGTTCCCACATTCCCAAATACAGCAACAGGTTGCTGTTGGAATCTGACAAAATGACAGCGATTTTTCTCATAATTAGCCTCTAGTTTTATCATGTTTTCACCCCAGAAGGTCGGAAAGAAAAAATGCGAGAGGTGATGAAGAAAATGGGAACAAGGGACAGAATTCAACATCAGATAAGACAAGTCTGTTTAGCTGTATACCAGTACGATATGTTTGTGTGTAGGAGTTAGCATGTTTAAACAGAAATGAATTAGTATTTACTTCTGTGCTCAGTAGACAATTTTAAGTCACTTATTTGTCCCAAAAAATGTTTAGACCCACACTAAATATTATGAATGTCATTGATTTAGGTTAGGGGTGCTCAATCCTGTTCCTGGAGATCCTGCAAAGTTCAGCTCCAACCCTGATCAAACTTCAGGAGCACTTGATAAATACAGACAGGCGTGTTTGATCAGGGTTGGATCTGAACTCTGCAGGAAGGCAGATCTCCAGGAACTGGATTGGACACCCCTGATTTAGGGTATGTTTACACAACAACAATGTACTAAAAACTGAACGTTTTTCCTTTTGTGTTTTTCGTGTTTTTCAAAATGATCCCCGTTCACACTGTATTATGCTGCCAGGCCAGTAGATGGCGATGTCACTTTGTAAAGAAACCTACGCATGCACATGACGTCACCATTTTCACAAATTCACATTTTTGTAGTTTACACAGAGACGATAAAAAACTCACATTTTCAATGGGCCCCCAAAACACCATTGTCATATAAATGAACGGCCAAAACGCATAAAAAGTTTTCTGTTTTTAGTTGAAAATGGTGACGTGTAAAAAGACTGTTTCTGCTTGCCACATGCTAGTGACATGTAATCTCTCTTTCTCTGAAACTTGTGATGATGTGATAAGGATGTTCCAGACTTACGGTTTCATAATCAACCGTCTGTTCATTTGATGTTGGAAATGGTAGGTTCACTTTCCAATGAGATGAGTCCAGACAATACAGCATCCAGTGTGGGATCCCATCGCAGGAAGAGGGCAGCAACGTCCAGACCTGAGAGGGTGTGGCCTGAGGGTGTCATTCCTTATGTCATCAGTGGGAACTTCAGTGGTAAGTCACGTACACACAAACAGCTATTTTTAGTAGAAAACAACAGTGTATGATTGCATGATAATTGTATTGTAGGTAAAAAGGGTTTGTGGAAGAAATCACATATTCATGTGTCTAAAATCGGTCAGTCCAATCTTCCTTATGCACATAATTTGCTTTAGACTGAATATTCTTTTTTACATGAGGGCGAAGGATTCAAAATAAATTCAAGATAGTCACATAAATTTGCCACGTTGACCAACATAGAGCTACTTGGTTGGAAAGGGACTTCAGTGTGAGCTGTGCTTCATACATCACCACACTATTGACAATAGATGATGACCTTTTTTGCTTCCAAAAATCGCTGAAATTGCACTAATGGTGACCGCACATTAAAATCAGCATGAAACAGAAGTAGTGGTAGCTATTTCTTCCCTATTGTGACGTACACTGCCCGGCCAACAAAAAGTTGCTGTTTGGATTTAAATAGGCAAATGCTCAAGAATCTCTGAATGGATCATTATTGCAGTGATTATTATTTTTCTAGCATGTATGTTTATAGTATGTTTGGCAACAGTTCTTCTAACCCTAATTCATGGAGTGTGTAGCTTTTCATTTCTTAAACAACCATGTAGGAAGACGCATCATGGTCATATTCCAGGATGACAATGTCAAGATTCATCAGGCTCAAAGTGTGAAAGAATTGTTGGGAGGGAGCATGAAGAATCATTTTCACAAATGAATTGAGTCTCGACCTTAAATTCATTTAAAGTCTTTGGGTTGTGCTGGAGGAGACTTACAGAGTGATTGACTCTTGCATTGTCAATACAAGATCTCGACCAAAAAATGATGGAAATAAATGTTGTGATGTTATTTCCATCAAGAGGTGCATCAATTTATATCAAGATGGAAACACAATAATCACTGCAATAATGATACAAGCATAGACTCTTAAGCATTTGCCTATTTAAATCCAAACAGCAACTTTTTTTTTTTTTTTTTGTCTGGGCAGTGTACAGTATATATGTTTTTGAACGAAGTCTCTTCTGCATTTATTTGATCAAAAATACAGTAAAATACGGAAGAGGATTAGGGCCAAGCAATAATAAAAAAATAAATCCATCTTGAGATTAAAGTTGTTAGATTTCGAGAAAAATCTCGTTAAATTTCAAGAAAAAAGTCGAGATAAAATGTTGAGAACAAATTCATTAAATTACGAGAAAAAAGTTGTTAAACTTCGAGAAAAAAGTCGAGATAAAATGTTGAGAATAAAGTCATTAAATTATGAGAATAACGTAATTTAACGAATTTGTTCTCATAATTTAATGACTTTATTCTCAACATTTTATCTCGACTTTTTTCGCGAAATTTAACAACTTTTTTTCTCATAATTAAACGAATTTGTTCTCGTAATTTAATGACTTTTTTCTCATAATTTAACGAATTTGTTCTCATAATTTAATGACTTTATTCTCAGCATTTTATCTTGACTTTTTTCTCGAAATTTAACAAGTTTTTTCTCGTAATTTAACGAGTTTATTCTCAACATTTTATTTTGACTTTTTTCTTGAAATTTAATGAGTTTTTTCTCGTAATTTAATGACTTTAATCTCGAGATGGATTTATTTCTTTATTATTGCTTGGCCCTAATCCTCTTCCGTAGTAAAAACAGTAATATTGTGAAATATTATTACAATTTAAAATAATGGTTTTCTATTTTAAATGTACTTTAAAATGTAATTTATTTCTGTGATCAAAGCTGAATTTTCAGCATCATTACTCCAGTCTTCAGTGTCACATGATCCTTCAGAAATCATTTCTAATATGCTGATTTATTATCAGTGTTGGAAACAGTTGTGTTTACTGTTTTTCTGTATTTTTGATCAAATAAATGCATAAGAGACTTCTTTCAGAAACATTAAAAATAGTAATGTTTCCAAACTTTTGACAGGTACTTTATATCAAAATGAAATGGCTTCTTGAAACAGAAAAACATGTAGGACGGGACTTGTTTTTGTCCACAGGGAATTGATTGGATGGTTGTGGTTTGCTATTGGTGGATCTCATTTGAGTGACAGGTTGTCCCGCCCTCGCACCAGTAAACACGTCATCAGAGTAGAGATATCACTGCAAGAGAGAGGGAAAGTTATTTTGATGAAATATTATGAGGGTACATGAATAAAAAATAAAAAATAAAAAAAAAGATGTACACAGAAAAATCATTTATGATAGATAGTCATAGTGTCTTTATTGGATAACATTTTAGTTTAGGGTCCAATTCTCACTATGAAGTAGTTGCGTATTAGCATGAATATTACTAGAATATTGCCTGTTTATTAGTACTTATAAAGCACATTTTAATGCCTTATTCTGCATGATCGTATTCTACATCCCTTAATCTACCCAATACCTAAACTTAACAACTACCTAACTATTAAAGGGTTAGTTCACCCAAAAATGAAAATTCTGTCATTTATTACTCACCCTCGTTTTGAAATCGGCCATCACTAAATAAGTCGTTATTTTGGCGCACCAAAAATATTCTCATCGCTTTATAATATTAATATTGAACCACTGTACTCACATGAACTGATTTAAATTTACATTAATGGATCTTGAGAGAGGAAATGTCATTGCTGGCTATGCAGGCCTCACTGAGCCATCGGATTTCATCAAAATATCTTAATTTGTGTTCCGAAGATTAACGAAGGTCTTACGGGTGTGGAACGACATGAGGGTGAGTAATAAATGACAGAATTTTCATTTTTGGGTGAACTAACCCTTTAATAAGCAGTAATTAGGAGTTTACTGAGAGAAAAGTCATAGTTAATACAACTAATAAACTAATAAATTGGTAATCTGAAGAGTTTCAAAAGAGAAAATGCAAAATGCAATCATATTTTACTTCCACATTATGTGTGCGGTGATTTTTCTTTCTCACAAAACAAAACACCTAGAACAGTTGAAGGGACTATATATATATATATATACAAAGCCAAGTTATCAATAGACAGTTAATGCTGTGACAAACTTGTAACTTGTAATGTTTTTGCCTCCAAAAATTGCAGAAGTTTTGATAATGTGATTGCACCTTGAACGTTTGCTCACCCTGCTCACTCCTAGTGTGCGTGTGTGTGTGTGTGTGTGTTGTACAGGTAGCCAGAGAGCCATATTCAGACAGGCTATGAGACACTGGGAAAAACACACATGTGTGACGTTCATTGAGAGAACAACAGAGGAGAGCTACATCGTCTTCACCTACCGGCCGTGTGGGTAAGTGTGCGTGTCGTGATGGGCTTGTTAGAGGATGTGTGCGAGCTTCACAGGGGTGTGTATGTGTTGCTGTGTGTCCATGTCTTGTGTCAATGTGAGAGAGTTTCCACAGCAGGAGGACGAAACCTTTGACTCTTCCAGGAAGGAATCAAGCTTGCTTCTCTCGCTCATGTGGAGCCTGTGCTTTTCACTCTTTTCTTTCACTTCTCTCCTCTTTCTTTTCAGTCTCTTCCTGATTTATCGCTCAAGTGGTTTTCCATCCTCTTCATCCGATCCGTTCCTCTGTTCCTGCTTATCTGCTTTGTGTGCCAACGGACGGATTTGTGTGTTTATGTGCGTGTGGGCCCTCGTGCCTTGACCTTACGATTACTCTACGCTTCGCTGAGGAAATACCAGCCGACTGGATCACACTGTTCGCCACGGGACTGTCACCTGAACATGTGTGTTTTATCCTTGCACAATGGCTCCCCGTAGATGTTTCAATAGTGTGGCAGAAGTTCAGACCCCAGCTTGACAATCACATCCGCTGGAGACAAATCAGCCCCCTGGATACCGTGATGGCATGTCGGGTTTGCTCTTAAGCTGCTTCTGTCTGCTGGAAAACAGGATTTATTTAGCTCTTCTGAAATACGTGTTTGACGAAGGTTCACAAATCAAAGCTCCTCTACGGACCATTTACGGAAATTGTGTCATTCGGAAATCATCATGAACAACAATAGATGTAGTTTGCATCTGCGTTTATGTATCGGTGCATATTGAGTGTTCAGCATCTCGGCCTGTCATGGTGAATCATTATGTGAGCTATCTTGGTCATTTAGAAGGTTGTTTACAAAAAAGGTCTTTGTCGCAAAACAGTAACTTTCTGAGGGACAGAAAGAGAGCGGAAATGGTCATGAAAACAAAATGACTAAATTATGTTTTTGGTCCAACAACAAACCTTAATAACATTATGAAATATTTCATAAGTGAAAAATATCACCCCATTAATAACAACAATTATACAAACACTGTTAAAGAAAACTACAAGTTACAACGAAAAGAAAAAAAACTACTGTAGGTTCCTACTGTCAAATTCTGACCTCTACTTTGCACCTTGAAGAAATAAGATGAAGGGTATTTTGAAGGGTAATATTACACATTTTATTATCTTAAAGGGTTAGTTCACCCAAAAATGAAAATGCTGTCATTAATTACTCACCCTCATGTCGTTCCACACCCGTAAGACCTTCGTTCATCTTCGGAACACACATTAAGATATTTTTGATGAAATCCGATGGGTCAGTGAGGCCTCCATAGGGAGCAATGACATTACCTCTCTCAAGATCCATTGATGTACTAAAAACACATTTAAATCAGTTCATGTGAGTACAGTGGTTCAATATTAATATTATAAAGCGACAAGAATATTTTTGAAGCGCCAAAAAAAACCAAATAATGACTTATTTAGTGATGGCCGATTTCAAAACACTGCTTCAGGAAGCTTTACGAATCAAATCAGTGGATCGGAGCGCCAAAGTCACATGATTTCAGCAGTTTGGCAGTTTGATACGTGATCCGAATCACTGATTTGACTCAAAAGATTCATAACGCTCTGAAGCAGTGTTTTGAAATCGGCCATCATTGTTAAAAAGTCTTTTTTTTTTTTTTTTTGGTGCATAAAAAATATTCTCGTCGCTTTATGATATTAAGATTGAACCACTGAACTCACATGAACTGATTTAGATGTGTTTTTAGTACATTAATGGATCTTGTGAGAGGAAATGTCATTGCTCCTTATGCAGGCCTCACTGAGCCATCGGATTTCAACAAAATCTTAATTTGTGTTCTGAAGATTTGGGTGAGTAATTAATGACATTTATTTTAATTTTTGGGTGAACTAACCCTTTAAAAGTGCAACATTATTATGTCATTGTAGGACACACAGGACAAGGGGTAGGGTGGGATTTTGTTGAACATAATTTTGGAAAAAAAATTGGAAAAAAAATCCACTGATTGGATAGACAAATAAAAAATGAAAATGTTTTCTTCATTCATTGACAGAAATGAGATTAAATGGAGATCGAATTTAATATAAAAATGTTGCTCAGAAAAAAAAAAAGGAATCTCACATTTCTGGTTTCAAAAGAGATCGCAACAATGTCTTTAAAGGATTAGTTCACTTTAAAATTAAAATTACCATAAGATTTACTCACCCTCAAGCCATCCTAGATGTATATGACTTTCTTCTTTCTGATGAACATAATCTGAGATATATTAATACATATCCTGACACATATGAGCTTTATATTGGCAATGAACAGGTCCAACAAGTATGAATCTCGAGAAAGTGCATCCATCCATCATAAACGTACTCCACACGGCTCCAGGTGGTTAAAGGTGCCCTCGAATGAAAAATTTAATTTATCTTGGCATAGTTAAATAACAAGAGTTCAGTACATGGAAAAGACATACAGTGAGTCTCAAACTCCATTGTTTCCTTCTTCTTATATAAATCTCATTTGTTTAAAAGACCTCCGAAAAACAGGCGAATCTCAACATAACACTGACTGTTACGTAACAGTCGAGGTGTACGCCCCCAATATTTGCATATGCCAGCCCATGTTCCCAACATTATAAAAGGCATTAGACAAGGGCAGCCAGTATTAACGTCTGGATCTGTGCACAGCTGAATCATCAGACTAGGTAAGCAAGCAAGAACAACAGCGAAAAATGGCAGATGGAGCAATAATAACTGACATGATCCATGATAACATGATATTTTTAGTGATATTTGTGAATTGTCTTTCTAAATGTTTCGTTAGCATGTTGCTAATGTACTGTTAAATGTGGTTAAAGTTACCATCGTTTCTTACTGTATTCACGGAGACAAGAGAGCCGTCGCTATTTTCATTTTTAAACACTTGCAGTCTGTATAATTCATAAACACAACTTCATTCTTTATAAATCTCTCCAACAGTGTAGCATTAGCCGTTAGCCACGGAGCACTATCAAACTCATTCACAATCAGAAGTAAACAATATAACAGTATACAATACTCACATAATCCGACGCATGCATGCTGCATGCATGACGAACACTTTGTAAAGATCCATTTTGAGGGTTATATTAGCTGTGTAAACTTTGTCAAGGCACTGTTTAAGGCAAGCACGAGCTCTGTGGGTGGAGAGCACGAGAATTAAAGGGGCCGCAGCATAAAATCGGCGCCTTTATAATGATGCCCCAAAATAGGCAGATAAAAAATTTTATAAAAAAAAATCTATGGGGTATTTTGAGCTGAAACTTCACAGACACATTCAGGAGACACCTTAGACTTATATTACATCTTTTAAAAACATAATCTAGGGCACCTTTAATAAAGGCCTTCTGAAGCAAAGTGATGCATTTGTGTAAGAAAAATATCCATATTAAACAAGTTATGAAGTAAAATGTCTAGCTTCCACCAGCTAGCTTAAGAAGAAAGTGTAAGGCCTCTCGCAGTTTGAAACGCCTACACATCCTACACATTCCCTGTTCAACTTACGAAACAAGCTTTTTTTCATAAGTTGAATATGGAAGGCAATCACATATGCATCGCTTCACTTCAGTAGGCCTTTATTAACCCCCTAGAGCCGTGTGGAGTACGTTTATGATGGATGCATGTGGATGGAGGCACTTTCTTGAACTTCATACTCGTTGATCCCGTTCACTACCATTATAAATACTGGATGTGTCAGGATTGTGTTCATCAGAAAGAAGAAAATCATATACACCTAGGATGGCTTGAGGGTGAGTAAAGCTTGGGGTAATTTTCATTTTAAAGTAAACTAATCCTTTAAATTCACCAAAATACAAAATTCTGCATTCATATTATATTATTTTTATGATTTGCACTACTGAGACCAAACTACAACGCACTAACAAAACAACACAATGCAACGCAACAAATCACAACACGCAAAGCAAGGCAACACCAAACAAAACCAAACAAAAACACAAAACAAAACAAAACACCAAGAACAGTTGAGGGACAAATGCATACAAAGGCAACAGACAGTTAATGCTGTGACAAACTTGTAAAGCAAACGTTCATTCGTTCATGCAAGTATAAACTAATAATAGTATTTGTACTACTATTATAACTTGTAAAACAACACTGGTAATAATGATAATATATACAAGACAATAGATACAAGTCAGAGATTTTTATATGACCATTTCGCATTAGCCTTCAAAAACACATGATCAGAGCTGTGCCATTCATATTCTGTTAGTCTATTAGTTAAAGTAAATATATATTAGGGTGTAATAACAGTGTCAGTGGTGTCCTTTTTATTGCTCCTAATTAATTTTAGGAGAAACAAAGTTGAGACCAGAAATGAAAGTGTATTAAAGAGCAGCAATAAAGTTTCCTTTGGGAAGTCACATTCAATTCACATCACAAGAGCAATACTTCATACTGCTAAAATTTAAAAGTGAGACCAATGCATAACTAATGATTAATGATTTCCTTGTTTAGAAGTGAAGAAAGTCAGTCATACTGACAGAGACAAATGCAACAGACTGTTTGCTTTCTCGCTGTTTAAGTAGACGTGCCATTGCGGTCGGGCAGCGAGGGGAAACTTCATAAAATATACCACTGTGCAGGCTTTGCCAGGCATTTTGAGTTCTGTGGAAGTACAGGGGGCCTTTATGTCCCACTGCAGGCCATGATGGGCACACAATCTGTGTGTGTGTGTGTGTGTGTATGTATGCGGAGGTGCCGAAACATTAAGAGTTTTTCCCCTTTACAGGCAGCAGTAGTTGATGAGCCCCTGAGTGTGTGTGTGTCCTTGTGTCTGTGTGTGTGTGTGTGTGTGTGCTGTGCAAAGTTCAAGGCAGAGTTTCTGGAGCGAGCCGCTGGGTGCTCCATAATTAAAGACTGATCTTTTGCACCCACACAGGCTGCACATGTGGGTTTGTATGTGTGTGCGCAGATCGCAGGCAAGCGAGCTCTCAGCAGTTTTTCTCCCACATATCCCAGCGCTTTCAGAAAGGGATTGTTTGATTGTGTGTTTTGTGTGTCGTGCCGCTGTGACATCGCGCGCAGGCACCCCGTTTCTCTCTGGATTTTGCAACAGATAGCTCTAAGCAAACGTACAAAACAAACGATGCGTGACATTTTGTTCGAGTTCACTTTGCGTTCTGTGTCAGTTTGTAACTTTGCTAGCTTGTGTTGTTGAAAAGAGATCAAAAACAGGCCAGTTTTCTCATAAACGTACATGATGCAAGATAAGAACAGTATTTCACTCAAATTCAAATTCACTCAAAAGGAAATGAAGCTCATATGTGAAGCTTAAATAGGCATTTTAACAATGATTATTACATTAATTATTTATACATTGTGGTGCTACTGTATTTGTTTTACAAAATGTAATTAATGCAAATTATGTTGGAAGAAAAAAGTGTATCATGGCGGTCATAAAATTAGATTTAATACAGTGTTTTGATACACTAATGACTTTTTTTGTGGAAAATGGTCCTAAAATAATTATATTTTCTTTATGAGAAATGTTATATTTATAATTAATATCTATTATTTTATAACAGTGAATTAATTACAAATAAGTATTAAATATGATGATATTATTTACAATATTAATATTGGTTGATATTTATACTGACTAATTATTAATTCTATGAATATTAATAACATTTGCAATTAATTAATATTTAAAATAGTGCTGTCAAATGATTAATTGCGATTAATCGCATCCAAAATAAAAGTTTGTTTACACAATATATATTTGTGTGTGCTGTGTATTATTATTATTATTATTATTATTATGTATATATAAATACACACACATGCATGTATTTATTTAAGAAATATTTACATGTATATATTTATATTTATATCTAATTTATATTATTTATAAACATAATATATTTTTGTTAAATATATACATGCATATGTGTGTATTTATATAGGCTATACATAATAAATGTACACAGTGCACACACACACACACACACACACACATATTATGTAAACATAAACGATTATTTTGGATTCAATTAATCATTTGACAGCACAAATTTATAATGAATAATATTTATAATAATAATACTATAATATTTCCCTTTGATTTTTGGATGAAATAATATAACCCAGACATATCTGTGTGATATTCACCCAATCATCCTGATATACGCAATACACATCTTATACAATATGACAAACATGACTGAAAGATAATGACAAGGATGTCAGTCACAACAAGAGGTTTTTATCAATTTAGATTTTCTTTCTTAATATTTAAATCATTTTGTGACCAATGAAATGATTACCATTTCAGTATATTTGATTGATGAAGTATTAACTGGAATATTGTTTGTGATGTGGATGAACCTCTGCAGGTGCTGTTCGTATGTTGGCCGGAGAGGAGGGGGTCCGCAGGCTATATCCATCGGGAAGAACTGTGATAAGTTTGGAATTGTGGTGCATGAGCTCGGTCACGTGATCGGATTCTGGCATGAGCACACACGACCCGACAGAGACGATCATGTCAGTATTATACGGGACAACATTCAGCCAGGTAGGAAAAAAAAACAGTAAAATATTGCTCATATTTGCCCGAAATGATCTGTATTCAAGGTTCAGCGCTCTGTGCGCAGATTACTTATATAACCAAATACTGATAGTTTGTAGAAGTGAGGTCAACTCCAACAACAAGCATAAAATCGATTCTGTACCATCTTTCAGAGAAAACAGCCTGATTATTGTGGCTCCCTGTAGTTATTACACCATTTTCATGGAACAACATGGCCCACTTTATAAGACAAATCCTTCTCTGCTGACCTCAGCTAAAATCCACCTGTGTACTCATTTCTTATCATGAATGTTGGGCAAAATATTTGTTAGTTTGTTAGACTGTTGATTGCAACAATATGGCTTAAACATATTGACACTCATAAAAGACATAATTGCATTTGATAACAAAATATCACACTAAATGGCTTTTATTTTAAATAAATAAAGTAGTGGCCAAAAATGTGTTAAAGATTTTGTGAGCATATTGCATAGTTGTGCTTGGAATCGATTGTTTTATTTGTGATAACGCAATGAAACATGCCAAATCGTGCAGACATCATTTTTGGCCAGGCAAAACGAGAAAACAAGTGAAATATTAATAACTGATTATGTTGTAGCCAATGTATGCTTTTCCCTGTGAGCTTTTTGTTTTTCTATGCTTTTTTTTTTTGGCAAATTAAAATAAAACCTGTAGCTGTGGCCTTTTGTACCAAGTGATTTTGTCAGTTTACCAAGTTTTTTTTTTTTTTCGTATTTAAAATATCAAATATATTCCTCATATTTTGATGGTTTAGTCACTTTTGGCCACGACTATATAATACTTTTCAAAGCAGAACGTTTCACAATAAAGGATTTTTGTTCTGCTTCATATGATGATGAGCAATACACACACAGAAATTTTATGAGACTTCCTCTGCATACTGCTAACCTGTGTGGACTTGAGGAGAACCGACTTCATACATCCACTAAAAATAACCAAAATAGTTAATAACTGAGCAAAAAATGATGGAGCAAAGTTCGTTTTTTGTTTTACGGCATTGTGTATCTAATGCAGTGAAGTTCAGTATTTGAACTGCTGTACGCTTCGAAATATCTCATCCGTGGCATATTTTGACATCCGGCCAGCTGTGCACCTAGAGACCTGTCTGATGTAGAGCCCAAAATTCTTCACACCATTTAGGCAGCATTAATGAACAAGATATCCTTAAAGAATGACTGTCGTTAGACATCTGAGGAAATGGATCTCATTACGTCCTCATTATGTGGAACAAACTAATTCTCAGCAGAGAATTCATACATTTGCTTGAAAAATGTCTGTGTTTTCAGAAATTAATGTGGCTTTAGAAAGCTAATGATATATCTTATTTATGTTTTACCCTCTTAATTATATGAAATAGTTTTAAGCACATTGTTGGAGTGTCTTTCATAATAATTGCCAGCAAACACGAACTGTGCTTCCATGTTTGTGGTGTTGCCATGCTAACCAGCCAGGAATACTTGGGAATTCTCGCAGTGCATGCTGGACGCACAATGCTCTGATTTACTGAACATGCTCTGTAACATAATAAGAAATATGAAGTATAGCATAAACTCAGAAAAAAGAAAAGAAATGTCCTCTCACTTTCAACTGCTTTTTTTCAAGCAAATTTCTTAACATGTGTAAATATTTGAATGAACAAAAAAAGATTAAACAACTGAGACATAAACTATACAAATTTCACAGAGGAGGGTCGCGGGGGGGGTAATAACAAAAGTAGCAGTCAGTCAGGATCTGCTTTTCCAATTATCTTTATACCATGGTCTGTCTGAATACTCAATTCTGATTGGCTGGAAGGTGTGCAGTAAAACAGTTTAAAGGATTAGTTCACTTCTGAATGAAATTTTCCTGATAATTTACTCACCCCCATGTCATCCAAGATGTTCATGTCTTTCTTTCTTCAGTTGAAAAGAAATTAAGGTTTTTGATGAAAACATTCCAGGATTATTCTCCTTATAGTGGACTTCAACGGTTGAAGGTCAAAATTAGTTTCAGTGCAGCTTCAAAGGGCTTTAAACGATACCAGATGAGGAATAAGGGTCTTATCTAGAGAAACCATCGCTCATTTTCTAACAAAAAATACAACTGTATATGTTTTATAATCACAAATTATCGTCTTGCAAGTGCTTCTGCTTTCCGTATTCTTCAAAAAGCTTACGCTGTGTGTCCTACGCCTTTCCTATTCAACTTACGGAACAAACGCAGCGCCAGTTCCGTTTTTTTCTGTAAGTAGAATAGGGAAGGCGTAGGAAATACAGCGTAAGCTTTTTGAAGAATACGGAAAGCAGAAGCACTTGCAAGACGATAATTTGTGTTTATAAAGCATATGCATTTGAATTTTTTTAGAAAACAAAAACTTTAATTTCTTTTCAACTGAAGAAAGAAAGACTTGAACGTCTTGGATGACATGGGGGTGAGTAAATTATCAGGAACATTTAATTTGAAAGTGAACTAATCCTTTAATGTACAGGTGGTTCCAAGTCAGTTTATTCACCGTTCTATATAATTTGTTATCAACGCTGCCCTGCAACTTTTATTAATAAAATAGCTGCGCTACTGAATTGATTACTACTGAATTTATTATATTTCTCAGCATCAAGGGGGTAACTCACCCAGTTTTTATTCGCATTTTGAAGTATTGCATTAGAAATGAGTGATGGAAATGCCACATTTCGGAAAAAAATCCCTTTATTTGCAAAAAAAATTTTGCGCTTACTTGAGATGGTTTTTGACTTGTGTGAAAAAGAGCTAATGTGAATAAAGGGAGATGGAAACGCTTTTGCCGAATAAATTCTGACGAAGCGAAGACTGTTCACTCCTATTAGTTATGAATGGCAAAATACGTCCCGCCTTCTAAGTAAAGGAGCCAATCACTGATTTATAAAGTCATTGCAGCTGCCGTTAGAAGCTCCGGTTCCCATAGAAACATGAGACTCATGCTTAGGACTACACATGCGCATTGGCTCGTCTAGACTGAAAATACGCTTTTTTAACACTGTTTGAGCATAAGAAACAACATCAGGGTTCCCACTCGTCCTGGAAAACCTTGAAAACCTGGAAAATTGATGACAAATTTTCAAGTCCTGGAAAACACATGGAAAATTAGAGAAAATGAAAAATGTCCTGGAAAATCTTGTAGTTGTCCTGGAAAATTATTTTTTAAAAAATTCTTGGGTTTTTCTTTAGAGACCAAAGAGCTAAAATATGATAAAATGAGCCAAAAAGAGATTTATCTCAGACTAAAAGGTCAAAAATTATTAAATCCCCACAAGAAGGATACTGCAATACTAGAAATTGGAGTTAAGGCATGACCATTAGACAGCAAAACTGCTCAGTGAAGAATTAAGTGTGAAACCATCAGAAACCCTTTAGTCTCCAGCGCCACCATTTTCCAGAACTGCAACCTACCTGGAGTCTCCAGAAGTGTGAGGTGTCAGGATCTCAGAGACTTAGATTAGGTAAAGAATCCTAAAAAATGCCCCCAATTTAAGAATCACATACTGAATTGTAGTAAAATACAAGACAGATAGATTGAGAGTGACTCTTGAAGGACCAGCACCACATCCTCTTGTTCCACTGTTTAAAGAATTCATCTTTTTTTATTTATCGCAATCTAGCTGTAAGGTGTTAGAGTTTATTTTTAGTCCATCTCTTACCCTGAAAAGTCCACCTTGCAAATATAATGATCTTCCAAAACTTACTGCCAAAAAAATAGAAGTGTGCATCAGTAGTAAGTAATGACAGTAAACTATGGAATCTTGTTTCAGCCAGTGAATAATAAATAAAAAAAGTCTAAATATTTCTCTTACAATTGCGAGTTTACATAATTGTGATTTAAGCTCGCGATTGCGAGGAAAAAAAGTCAGAATTGTGAGTTTATATCGCTCTATTCTGATCTTTTTTTGCAATTATTACTTTTTTCTGGCATTTGACAGTTTATATCTTGCGATTCTTACTTCTTTTCTTAGAATTGTGAGATATAAACTTCCAATTGCGAGAAAAAGTCAGAATTGCGAGTTTCTATCACGCAATTCTGACTTTATATCTTGCAATTGCGAATATCAAATCACAATTATGTAAACTCGCAATTGCGAGAAAAAAAAGTCAGAATAGTGAGATAAAAAGTAAAAGTTGCAATTACCTTTTTTTTTTTTTAACGGAAACAATCTTCCATAGTCATAATGTATGATTAAGAGCTCATATTAAAAACTGATTTTATAGTTAAGTCACGGCAATAAACCTTTTAAAGACTTAGAGAGCAATATATTACTTTAGGGCGTAATCACACTCTTTTATTCCCATTGTTGTAAAATTGAAAATGTCCTGGAAAAGTCCTGGAAAATGATCGGTGGGAACCCTGAACATTTATGGGACAGTTCATGTCAGATTTTGTAGCTGATTTGAACTAAGTTATTTAATTGTGAATTCGCCAAGCAGTTTTTTGAGATTTCAGGATTCCCCCATTCAGATAGCACTTGGTCTTGGATGCCCGAAATAGCTGCCCGGAGGCATTGCAAATATGGCTGTCGAGTGAACAGACTTTCCTTGAAAAGGACTTTGACTTTCGTGACTAATCGGCTGTTTCCGCTTACTAGGTTACCAATACCATAGGCGCTGATTTCAGTTTTTGCTGCTGGGTGATGACACTCCCTCGTGTCTTTCTCTCCATGTGATTGTGCGCCTGATGATTTCATTACACAAAAGTTATTCGCGTCTCGCAAAGAGAAAAACCTGGACTGCAAATACGTTGAGACTAGCGTGGAATTTTCTCACTCAAACCACACTGCCTGCTGCTGCCTCTGATTGTTTTTAGAGGGAAAGGCTGCCCATAACTGCTGGTCTAGGATCAGTTCTCTCCATAATAGTAGGCTAGCATATTGGTTTGGCAAACAATCCAGTGTTAAGGTTTCTATTTACAACGTGTTTTTATTTTTGCAGCGTTGAGAAATGTAGCCAATCACGTAGATGTCTGTTGATTTCTTGAACTCAGTGGCCAATCAGAGGTGTTTAAGTTAGCATAGAACAAAAAGAGTTTTGAGCAGAGAGTGGGTTTTGAATTCTCCACACATGCAAAATCCTCTCATTATTACAAAATAAATACAGCGTAGACATTATGTGAATAAGAAATTCATTGTGCAGTCAGCTATGTTCATTATAACAGAACTTTGTGAGATCGTGATGAACTAAGATGAGGGACAGATTTTTAATGATTATAAAGGGAGCGCTCTGCATTTGGGCCTTTTTTTGCGAACTTTGAAAAGATTCGCTTCACGTTTGGATAGAAACCCAGCTTCTCTCTCTTTCTCGATAATTAATTCAAATAAATGCTATAATTAATTCATTCAAATAAATATAATCTTATGCTCTACTTTATCTCTGTGTCTGATTTAAAGTGGGCAAATTGCTAGATCTAACAAGCTGTAACTGACAAAAATAACCATCATTCTTCCGGTCATATATTGTGCTGCAAACATCAATAACAGCTTTAATTTCTCAATGCTGGCAAATGACCATGGTATAAGAGGGATAATTCACGGCTAACTGTGCATTAAATGATTATAATGCACTCCGCTTCGCGTCAGGTGGTTCTTTGCATTAACATTGCTAGCCATGGATTATCCCTTACTTAAAATGCAGTATCCTGAAAAAGTGACGTTTCTTTTCTTCTTCTTTTTTTTTGCTGGGTTTATAATAATAATATTAAAGAGAATAATGAAATAATACATAAAATGTGAAAATGTAATAATGATGAATCCATAAAAACAAAAAGTGGACAGCCTCTTTTATTGAAAATGACTGGACTCTTACAGTTCACATCACTTCCTGTCTCATTCTTGGTTTCATCTCATAGGACAGGAGTACAACTTCCTGAAGATGGAGCCTGGTGAGGTGGACTCACTCGGAGAGGTCTATGACTTCGACAGCATCATGCACTACGCAAGAAACACCTTTTCCAGGTTAGAATCTGCTCTCAGGAATATTGTGTTATTTTTCATAATTTCACTCATAATGTCCACTCCTTAACTAATCATATACTAAATATAAATGACATAAAAAATATATAAATCTTATACATGCATACATACATACATACATATACAAAATATATAATATAAATTAAATATAAATAATATTAACCACACAATTATACTTTAATTTTAATCTGGCAGATGATAAAACAGACAAAAATCCAATTTACTTACATTGAAGGAAAAAAAAGAATTTTAAAAAATGAAGAAAAATTGGTCATTATTTACTTACCATTGTTCCAAGTCTGCTATTTTCATGGAATATAGGCTTATGAAGAATATTTGATAACTCTTTATTGTACAGTGTCCTTGTTACACGTTACATGTAGTTACTATAGTAATTACTGTAAATTGTGCATAATTACATGCAACGAACCCTAAACCAAACTCTCCTAACACTAACCCTATAGTGAGTACATGTAGTTAATTAATATTACTCAGTACTTAAATGTAGAATTACACTGTAACAGACATCTTAAAATAAAGTTTAACCGAATAGTTATGCAACTCTTTCAAAATTACATTAGTTCATAGTGACCATGATCTGGACTAGGACATGAGTTTCAGAAGGAGGCAATATTATATGAAAATCACATTTCATATGAGCTCAGGAATATAGCAGTTGTATTGACTATTATATTTGTGCTTTTTGGGCTTGTTTCCCTGCCCTGTTTTTTCGATCTCGGTCACTATGAACATGTGGTAGCACACAGGTTTGGAACGATGATTTTCATTTTTAGGTGAACTATTCCTTCACTGAGTTCTAATTGTTTTTTGGAGCAGGTTGACAAAGAATGTGTTTTTTGCATTCCACTGCACTGCTCTTTAATAGTTTTGTTCATAAACATGTGCTAGACGCATGTCTCTGAAAAAATCAGTTAGACCGGATGCAACTGTCAGTTTTATTACGCCATGTGAAGTTAAAAGAATTGCAAATGTTAAAAACGGATCTCAAGACCTTGCATTTCTGTGCTCTGCAGCCCTCATTTTTAAATGCAAG
The DNA here is from genome assembly GCF_018812025.1 of Megalobrama amblycephala. Lineage (NCBI taxonomy): Eukaryota > Metazoa > Chordata > Actinopteri > Cypriniformes > Xenocyprididae > Megalobrama > Megalobrama amblycephala. The sequence goes on from NC_063055.1 coordinate 35,298,587, forward strand.
AACATGTTCTATATAAACGGCCCCTTGGAGGGGGAGGGGGGGGACCACCTTGAAACGCCCTAGAATGAACCCAGAACACTCGATCAACCACAAAACGACATGATAAAAACATTTAGCTAACGTGCAGCAACACCCTGGCAAATACCAACAATAGGGAACAGTGATTTTTTTTTCACTGGCAGACAAAACTAAAATATAATTTTGTCTTTTTATACTTGTAATAGTACGGAAGAGGATTAGGGCCAAGCAATAATACAAAAATAAAACCATCTCAAGATTAAAGTTGTTAAATTTCGAGAAAAAACTCGTTAAATTTCGAGAAAAAGGTCGAGATAAAATGTTGAGAATAAAGTCGTTAAATTACAAATTTGTTCTCATAATTTAACAACTTTTTTCTCGTAATTTAATGACTTTATTCTCATAATTTAATGACTTTATTCTCAACATTTTATTTAGACTTTTTTCTTGAAATTTAACGAGTTTTTCTCATAATTTAATGACTTTATTCTCAACATTTTACCTCGACTTTTTTCTCGAAATTTAACACGTTTTTTTCTCGTAATTTAATGACTTTATTCTCAACATTTTATCTAGACTTTTTTCTTGAAATTTAACAAGTTTTTTCTCGAAATTTAATGACTTTATTCTCAACATTTTATCTAGACTTTTTTCTTGAAATTTAACGAGTTTTTTCTCGAAATTTAACACGTTTTTTCTCGTAATTTAACAAGTTTATTCTCAAAAATTTTATCTTGACTTTTTCTCGAAATTTATACTTTTTCTCATAATTTAACAACTTTTTTCTCGTAATTTAATGACTTTATTCTCATAATTTAATGACTTTATTCTCAACATTTTATTTAGACTTTTTTCTTGAAATTTAACGAGTTTTTCTCATAATTTAATGACTTTATTCTCAACATTTTACCTCGACTTTTTTCTCGAAATTTAACACGTTTTTTTCTCGTAATTTAACGAGTTTATTCTCAACATTTTATCTCGACTTTTTTCTCGAAATTTAACGAGTTTTTTCTCAAAATGTAATGACTTTATTCTCAACATTTTATCTCGACTTTTTTCTCGTAATTTAACGAGTTTATTCTTAACATTTTATCTTGACTTTTTTCTCGAAATGTAATGACTTTATTCTCAACATTTTATCTTGACTTTTTCTCGAAATTTATAGACTTTTTTCTCGTAATTTAACAAGTTTATTCTCAACATTTTATCTCGACTTTTTTCTCGAAATTTAACGAGTTTATTCTCAACATTTTATCTCGACTTTTTTCTCGAAATGTAATGACTTTATTCTCAACATTTTATCTTGACTTTTTTCTCGAAATTTATACTTTTTTCTTGAAATTTAACAAGTTTATTCTCAACATTTTATCTCGACTTTTTTCTCGAAATGTAACGAGTTTATTCTCAACATTTTATCTCGATTTTTTTCTCGAAATTTATACTTTTTTCTCGAAATTTAACAAGTTTATTCTTAACATTTTATCTCGACTTTTTTCTCAAAATTTGACGAGTTTTTTCTCGTAATTTAATGACTTTATTCTCAACATTTTATCTCGACTTTTTTCTCGAAATTTAACGAGTTTTTTTCTCGTAATTTAACAAGTTTATTCTTAACATTTTATCTCGACTTTTTTCTCGAAATTTATAGACTTTTTTTCTCAAAATTTAACGAGTTTTTTCTCGTAATTTAACGAGAAATTTAACGTTCTCTTTACGTTCACACTGTCCCTTGTCCTGAAAGAGGACTCGGATCCTTTTTTGGTCTACTTAAGTAGGAATGTGGTCTCAGACCTCTTTGTGTTCATACTGTTGCTTTTTGGATCTAGTCCAGTTCAGTGTTTGATGGCTGACCCTATGACCTTCAAAATTTGATCCCATTCACTTACACTGTATGTGCCTCACTAACCAAGAAATTTGTTTGTAAAGATTATTATTTGAAAAATAATAATTTCTTATTTTGTAAAACGACATTGCTACAAATGCTCATAAATGAGCTTAAGTTGTTTAACTTTTGCACAAAAATATACATTTGTTGCAATATTACATCTGTATTCTTGCACTATATCACACATTCATCTTTGTAAATAATATTTATTTTGAATAGTTTTCCTTGAATCAAGTTTTTTTTGCAGAAGGCAATGATAACATCAGCATAAAAAACAAGGACAAATACAATAAAAGAAAGATGAATGAAATAAACTGCTTTAAATTTTCCATGTACAGTAGGTATACCTAAGAGCAGCACTGAAGTAAGAAAACGAATCAAATGAAAAATAAAACTGCATATTCTTCACTGTATGAATAAAAGCATAATTGATTCTACTGATATTCTCATAATATACATCACGAATCACCTCATTTCTCAAAGAGTCTGAAAACAGTTAGTTTGAAGATTCAGTCTCTCTAAACCCCTGCTTTCCAAGAGCCTCCTCTGCTCTGATTGGTCAGATGTCCCAGTATGTTGTGATTGGTCCACCACTTATAGAGTGTTTTGGAAACTAAACGCTCTGGATCTTCCTCAGCGCTTGATAAACAGTGATACAACAGGAAAAGGAATGAATGGCGTTGGTTTTTCCAAATCAATTCCAGCCTAATTCCTCATCCTTAGGAAGTGCATCAAAGTGGATTTGCTTTGGCAGTGCAGAAAAACAGCATCTTCTTGACATGTCGACAGCATGAACCAAACTCTTCCAGGCCTCAGCTGAGGGCCATAGGGCTGGCATTATGCAAATTTGTTACAATGTTATGCAGGTGTGATACAGGAAATGAGACTGGAATTAATGACGACAGGTTTAAGGCACTATCTTCAGAATCGATTCTTTCTTCTAGGAGACAGTAACTTTGATCTTTAAAACTTTGCAGACCTTTTACATTCTCATACAACTATATTACACACTGCAAAGGTTAAATCCGAAAAAGCATAAATGGGGCACTTTAAATGGTCTCTGTTTTATTCACACTCAGACTTCTTATTAGTTTTCTCAGGGTGACCTTTGAATGTGGCATCAGCAGTTTGAGGCGGGCATGGCTATCTGAGCATCTCTCTCCTCTTACACTCTTTCTGCTGAGCTTTCACAAGCCCGCTATTGTGCTTCTCGCGTGCCTGTCAGTTGTTCGTGGAGTAATCCGAGCCAGTCGGTTTTCGTGTGTGTGGAAAGGGTCGGTGCAGACATCATCTAGCTTCAGTTCTGCTTGATGATCCGATCTCTCGATGTCAGCTTAATGTAATTAACTTCCTGTTTCTTGTCATGCCTCTGTGGCTGTAAGGGTGGGCGGTAGGACAAAACCTCCTGATATATACATACTATACAGCAACTATATATACATGTCTAAAAGCCTCTTCTGCTCACCAAGGCTGCATTTATTTGATCAAATATACAGTGAAACAGTAATATTGTGAAATATTATTATGATTTAAATTTACTGTTTTCTTGTGTAATATATTTAAAAATGTAATTTGTCCCAGTGTCGCAAAGCTAAATTTTAAGTTTCGTTACTTCTTAAGTGTCACGTCATCCTTCAGAAATCATTCTAATATGTGACCCTGGACCACAAAACCAGTCATTAGTCGCACAGGTATATTTGTAACAATAGATTGTATAGGCCAAAATGATAAATTTTTCTTTTATGCCAAAAATCATTAGGATATTAAGTAAAGATCATGTTCCATGAAGATATTTTGTAAATTTCCCATTGTAAATATATCAAAAATGTATCTTTGTTAGTAATATGCGTTGCTAAGGACGTTTTGGGCACCTTTAAAGCCGATTTTCTCAATATTTTGATTTTTTTGCACCCTCAGATTTCAGGTTTTCAAATAGTTGTATCTTGGCCAAATATTGTCCTATCCTAACAAACCATACATCAATGGAAAGCTTACTTATTATTATATAGCTTATGTATGAATTTCAATTTTTAAAAAATTGACTCTTATGACTGGTTTTGTGGTCCAGGGTCACATGCTGATTTGATGAATTTTATTTATAAATTTTTTTGCAAACTGATAAAAATTTTTCCAGATTCTTTGATTAATAGAAAAAAAATAGAAATCTTTTGATGTATGTATGTATGTATGTATGTATGTATGTATGTATGTATATATATATATATATATATATATATATATATATATATATATATATATATATATATATATATATATGTATATATATATATATATATGTATATATATATATATATATATATATATATATATATATATATATATGTATATATATATATATATATATATATATATATATATATATGTATATATATATATATGTATATATATATATATATATATATATATATATATATATATATACACACACTACCAGTCAAAAGTTTGGAAACATTACTATTTTTAATGTAATTTAATTAAGTCTCTTATGCTCATTAAGGCTGCATTTATTTCATAATAAATACAGAAAAAACAATAATATTGTGAAATATTATTACAATTTAAAATTATGGTTTTCTGTTTTAATATAATTTAAAATATAATTTATTCCTGTGATCAAAGCTGAATTTTCAGCATCATTACTCCAGTCTTCAGTGTCACATGATCCTTCAGAAATCATTCTGATATGATTTATTATCAATGTTGGAAACAGTTGCTGCTTATTATTATTTTATAACCTGTGATACTTTTTCAGGATTCTCTGATGAATAAAAAGTTTAAAAATATCAGCATTTATTTAAAATAGAAATCTTTTGAAACAATATACACTACTATTCAAAAGTTTGGGGTGAGTAATTTTTTTTTTCTTTCTTTTTTTTGAAAGAAATTAATACTTTTGTTCAGCACGGATGTGTTAAATAGATAAAAAGTGATAATAAAGATTTATATTGTTAGAAAAGATTTATATTTTGAATAAATGCTGATATTTTTAAACTTTTATTCATCAATGAATCCTGAAAAAAGTATCACAGTTTATAAAATAATATTATTACATACATAATGTAATACTAGATTATTTTTCAAGTTCTTTCTAGTTTGGATACATCTTGCTCTGTATTTTCACTTTACTCCATATTTTTAGCCATTCTCATGTGTAAATAATGTAAAACAGTCACATTGAGATATCTATCGTGGTATAGATTTATTAAACTCTTCTCCACTGTTAATCACTTTCTACTGTCGCACAGAATAATACCACCATACTGCCAGTACCATGTGATCGAGCCAATAAACTTGGACAAGCGTTTAGAGATTAGTATTTATTCAGCTTTCCACCAGATTTACTTTTAATGTGCCACAGATAAAAGGAGGAACAACCTTTCGTTCAAGGCATGTGTGCTGTTTTTGGTTTTTGAGGGTCCAGCATTTAGTTCGACACAGCAGCAGCACAAATATAGTCAGATAACAGTAAAGATAAGTGAAATTTGTGCAGAAAAGATCATTACTACCACCGTTTAAGCACTATATGACAGGAGGAAATGAACTTTGATTTGGTGGTGTATTTTAGGCATTAATCTTAAGACATCAACCGAATCGTGATGTTTTTAATGTAGCTTAAGCGCTTTTACAGTATTTGTCTATAAACGACACTAGTGCCAAATGTTTTATTATCTCTGTGTCTGAACTGTGCCCCGGTGGACTGACTGACCTCGTTTTTCATCCTCAGATGAACACACACACACACACACACACACACGCACACACACACACACACACTCACACACACACACTCATTTCATTTCTGTTGATGACGTCTGTAAAACCACACAGAGTTATCCTGTCATTTAGCAAAGTGTACTCTATTATCACTGTGGTTCTGACTGTAGGCTAAAAAACTGCTAGCTTTATGTTAGACACTATTTGAGACACTTTGTTTCATTTTTGTTTAATTTTCAATCGTCTTTCTGCAGTTCACTTGTTTCTGGAATTGTTTTTTGCCAGATCTTTTCAGATATAGCAAAATCCAAGCAAAAACTAATTCAGATTCAGTTTTACCACACTTTTAGTTATGCTAATGCTAATCTAGACTACAATTTAAAGTGTAACTTCGCCATTTTCATCCCACTTTGTGTTATTACAATGTCGGTAGTATATGCAAATGAACAATGTTTACTTGTTCTCCGTGTTACCTGGATAGAGAAATTCACGTTTATTTGTCAGCAAAAGTCCACCAGATGACGCACTCAGTTTGGCCTAAAACACTGTGTTCGGTGTCATCCTGTTAAAATATTGATGACAAATTCTGAGGTTCTTCAGATTTTCCATCACGCCGTTCACTTCATATTTACGATTCTTTGCAGCCTTCAGGCACTGCCTACAATGCTCTGGATCCTTCACTGAAACCAAAAGTAACTCACTACCTCTAAACATTTACTGAAATTCTTGCACCCGGGAACAATAAAGTCGACACCATTATGACTAAAAGTTTGCTAAGAAGTATTTCATACTAAAGCAAGGCGGTATTTGACTCTAGTAACATGCCCAGTGCATTATGGGTGTTGAAGTTTTCCTATCTGTTTGCCAAAATGGAAGACAACAGCCTTTTCTCTGTTTTTTCTAGTCAGGTAGCACCAATTTTTTTTTTTTTTTTTTTTTTTTTTTTTGCCTTTCTAATATATAGGAAACCGAGTTTTATTTAAAGCCCATTTTGCCAACGGTGAAGTACCCTTTTAAGTATGGCTGAATCTCAGTTTGCAAATTACTAGTTACTAGGAGTATGTACTTCACTGGTGTTGACAAAGTACATACTTTTACGACATATTAACATGTTAAAATGTTAAAAATGTAACATAAAAATGCTGTAAATATAACTTTATGCTGTGAAAATGTTAAAATGTTTAGAAACAAACTAATTGGCACAATTTAGTGAATAATTGTAATTCATATGTACCATAAAGATGAATTAAATGGATCAAAAGTGACAGTAAAGACTTACATTATTACAAAAGATTTATATTTCTAATAAATGCTGTTCTTTTGAACTTTCTATTCTTCAAAGAATTCAGAAAAAAACGTTTGTATCATTTTTTTTCTTTTTTTCACAAAAAAATATGAAACTTTTTTCAAAATTGATAATCGTCAGAATTATTTCTTGAGCATCAAATCATCATATTAGAATGATTTCTGAAGGATCATGTGACTGGAGCAATGATGCTGAAAATTCAGGAATAAATTACATGTAAAATATATTCAAATAGAAAACTGTTTTTTAAAATTGAAATAATATTTCACTATATGTTTACAGTATTTTTGATAAAACAAATTCAGCCTTGGTGAGCATAAGAGACTTCTTTCAAAAATACACCATTTTGATAACTTACAAACTATTTTTAAAGTACTATAATTTAATACAATCTAATCCTCATCTCACATACTACAGTATAATTGGATTTAGCCTATAAGGAAAAAATAGAAAATGTTATATAGAAGGAAAAGAAATGTTAGCTGTAGATTGAGATGCTGCAGATCATCCTCAAAAGGCTCTGCTAATGGGATTGAAGAATGTTATTCCCATTTCATGTGTTTATCAAAAGTTTTTCCTGACTAGTTTTGACAGCCTACAGCCAACGTTCCCCCAGAGTACGGGTAACATGAGTCGAGGCACACGCAAACACAGGTCTACGCAGTCTCTATATGAGAACCATCTGTTTCCTCTTCTTTTGTTCTCGTTTTCCCCCTCTCACTCCCTTCTATTCTATTTTGGCCTCTGTTTCACTTTTTTGAACAGATTGCAGTTTTGTTAATACTTGTAGGAATTACAGGTTCCAACGTAAGTTCATGTTCCAGTCCCATATGATGTTCGCATAGTTTCAGGGTTATTAGGAATATTATTTATTTATTTATTTATTTATTATTTTTTTGCCTCCCTTGCTTAATTAAATGAGTCTGTTGTCAAGCCATGTATGCTCTTATTTAGTTAGATAGAGAGAAGGAGAGGGAGAGACTTCACTGATCCCAGGGGGAAATTTAGCAGATAATATTCTTTGATAAACACATTAGAACAGTCCTGTTTTGCATAATCACTTAAGCTCTAATCAAAATCAAAAAGGTTTAATCATAACTTCCTGACCAATCAAACTCCTGTTAATGCCCGTTTATACAGTAATTTTACTGCTAAATATTAAACTACTGTTATATATCATATATGAAAGCATTTTGCTGCTGAATTAAAATGAAGCAATGTAATGATTGTGCTGATTTAATGTGCTTTTTATTTGGACCTTAAAGGTGCAGTAAGCGATTTCTGAGAATCATTGTTGAACTATAGATATTTGAAATCAACCAAAACAAACAAACCCCTCCTGTCATTGCTCCGCCCCCAAAATGCACAAACACGCACTGCAAGAGTGGATGTCTCTTTATCATAGCAGAAGCAAAGCAAAATTAAGCTTTGCGAAAAATAATGCAAAGATGACCGACAAGGAAAAACAAAAATTTATCATACAGTACACTGTAAACCCGAATAAGTTGGGCTAATTCAAAACATTTGAGGTAATCAGTTACATCAAATTTTTTGAGTTATGATGTTCCCAATTTTTTAGTAAGCAGAACTATCAAGTTTTGAGTTCGTAGTACTCATGCATGTTAATTTCTCCTAACTTGAAGTACCGATTTAGCTAACTCATACATTTTGATGCCAATTAACATAACAAATTAGTTAATTAACTGTTCTTGCAAATCAGATGAGGAGTTATTTACTTCACTGTAAACCCTAATAAGAAAATTCAGAAAACACCAACTTGCTAATTTGTCAACATATTAACAATAGCAAGGTATAGCTTTTACTGAATAAGTAAAGCAACTTAAAACATGTAATTTACCTGCTCTCATATCAAGCCGCATGCACCACTTTTCACCATGATGGTAACTCTCCAAAAACCCACATTAACAGAAACTCTTCTAAATTAGCATAACAAAACATTAATCACTACTAAATCTCCCTTACCATTAAGCTTGTGCAAAAAACATTATATAACACTTAATTTTAGCATTTACTCTGCCTTTCGAGTGCCTTGGGCAAAGCATGCTGGGGAATAGAAATCCCAGCCCAGTTTCAGTTAAACTTAAGTTAGTCTAAATTAAAAGAAATGAGTTCATACAATTCAAAACAATGAAATGGTTCAGTTTACTTGAAATATGTCAGTGCTGTGAACTCAAAAGAAAATGAAAGTTCTAAATACTCATAACAGTTAATTTAACTGAACTAATTTGTTCAATTTAATTTTGTCCCACTCAAACCAATTAAGTATTTTGAGTGTTAGGGTTTACATTGTACATGAGTATATACAATCAAGAATTCATTGTTAGTCGCCAGCAGCACACCAGCTCCAGACACTCAAAAACCAATTTTACTTGCGTATGGAGCAGAATCAACACAACCTCAGCATCCGTTTTCAGGCCTTCCCGCTTTGGTCTCTCCAGCGCTGAAAAGCTTTTCTAATATCAACTCGGGTCCTAAAACTCTTGCCTGATCATAACCGTTCAGTGATAATCCTCTGACCTTTTCTCTGTTTGTAATGTCTCTCAGCTATCTCTCTTTCTACAGTCTTTCTTCAGATCCCCCTCTTGCTCATTTCAAACAAAATCAGGCCAAAACGAATTTTGTTTGGAGTTTGTTTCGGGAGTTGCCAAGGCAAAATTTCTGGAAAAGTTTGCTCCTGCTGCTAAACACTTTCAAACTACCATTAGTCTGTGGTGATTACATAATAGGTAGGTGTGGCTCTGGTGCTTCGCCTTCTTTGATGTGGAAATATTCTCCGTTTCGTTTCTTCTGTTCAGTCCGTCGAGGTCAGATGTCCGCGAGTAATAACACAAACACACTGGAGAGCTGCTTTATTGAATAAATTGAACTATTTTTTTCTTGTTTAATACTGCTTGCTTTCAAACAATCTATTATATAAAGTGCTATATAAATAAACATGACGTGACTTTACTGGAGTGCTGATCTGCAGAGCTGGTGCAAACAAATACACATCACTATGATCAGATGCTTTCTGAACTGCTGTTTTCTCACCGCTGTCATTTTTGTTGCGTGTTTTTAGTTTGTTATTGAGAGAAAAGTGTGCAGCTCATATTTACATATATTATATTACTCTCAGCAGATTGGGCAGCATCAGGATGTTCCCTAACAGTATTCCGCTGGTCTCGTATTCTGAGTATATCGGGGCCTTTAATCATTACCATTCATTTTTGTATATTTTTGTGAATTGATTTAATGGCTTTTGCACTGTTCAAGGAATGATTTTTTTAGTAAACATATGCAGTTAAATACTGTTATATCGGTGAATTTAAATGAAAAATTGGAATATGAAAAAAAAAAAAATATATCATTCTTCTTTAGGTTAATTTAGTGGAAAATATGCCCTGATCATTTTTAATCAAAAGTTACTCTTGAAATTATACTGTTCTTGTGTAAACCCCATCTGTTTAAGCCATTTCAGAGTAAAGGAAATGTGGAAATAAGAGTTTTTAGTAACCTTGCTTGCCTTATGCCAGGTACACTTTGCACGATTTTAGTCCCTGTTTTCATTGTGGAAATCACAGACAAATGCCCGAAGTTGGAGGCAAATCAGGTCTCATTCATGCGTTAACAATCGTGTAGTGTGTGATCAAAGACGCCATCTGAGAGAAGCTTGCTTTTTATGTTGTTTTTTGGCTGGATATTACATCGGCAACGATCTACAGCCAATGAGAGCAAGATGCAGGGCAAGGGAAGGCAAGGGGGAGGAGTCATAGACCTGCAACCTAAACATCAGCAAGCATGCAAGCAACCATTCTCTCCTCCATATTCTTCTTTTTTCTTTTTCGCTGCAAATCAGTGCACAGAAATTTGGATCGCAAGGTTCTTGCGGGCTATCATTTTAACAGAAATAAACCCAGTCTAGCTCAAGAACTCCTGTCTTACGCGTGATCTTACGTTATTTATCACTTATCACTTCTTGCATGTGTTTGGTTGTGAAATGTAGTTTGTAGGCAGAGTTGTCAGCGATACTTCCTATTGATATGCTGTATAATGTGTGACCCCCCATCGCCAATCAGTTGTGCAATGTGCGCACAACAGCAACTTAATGGTCCCCCAGGCAGTCATGTAGTGTGAGAAGAACAGCGATCCGATGACTTTGAAAATCGTGCAAAAAATTTTTTTTGTGTGGAATTGGGCTGCTTTTACACAGTTGTCACGGGTTGTTTTTTTGGTCAGTGGGTTGAAGCAACTCCCCCACCCACCAGAGCTTTTTTTTTTCCTGGGAGCTCCCCCAGAATGCATTTGGGCCATGATTGGGTGCTTCAAGGACTAGTTTCTTTGTCTGATTAGTGATTACTGTAAACCATTTTCTGGGAGTGTGCTGTAAAACTCAATCCAAGAGTTAAGTATAGCACAGAGCAGATATAGACTAAATGGAGAACTCATCCTAGGCTTCTTCCCATAATTATTAAATAATTACTAGATACTATACTTGAAACCTCTGGGTTGTATTTTACTTTGAGTTTATCATATATTCCTCCTATCCTCTACCTCAATTTTCTGTCTGTTATACCAGAAATTAAAGGGTAAGTCGCATGGATTTATCGTTCTATTCAAGATCTTGACTTTGCAAGAAGGACATCAGAAACTTCACAGCAACTTGAGAGAAGCTAACAGTCCCTGCATTCTGACCGGTTGCCGTGTTTGTCCAGTCCTGTTGTCTTTTTTCCCATCATCCCTGCTGTGTTTGGAGAGTACTCGTACTGTAAATCTCCGTGGGAAGACAGGTTCTTTGATTGCACTTGTATCGGGAGGATTTCATGGCCTTCCCTCAGGTTTTTTTTTCTTCGAAACTTTTCTCCCCGAGTAGCGGGTGAGCCCTCCTAGCTTTTTGTCTGGGGCATGTTTTCCGACCTTCTCCTTTGTCTCCTGGCCCCCATTCCACCCACCCTACTCAGGGAGGTTTTTCTTCTTGAAACTGGTACTGGCAAGTTGAGCCAAAAGCAAATAAAGAGCTTGCAGTATGTCTTCAGTGTGAGATGACACCAGCCGAGTGCTAGCGCTCACCCACACATCTACTGTTCCGCTCTGAACTCACAGATCCACAATAAGGCTGAAGCTTACAAAAACATGGCCAGGTCACATTTCACCCCAAAATCAAAAGATGCAAATATTATTTTACGTAAATAAAATGAACCTTGTTTTAAGAGCATTAAGTTTTTTTTATTGTAACAGTTGAAAATTGCCCCCCCCCCCATATTTTTACTGTAACTCAATATTTTTTAAAGCTTTTTTGTAATTTCCATTATTATAAACATTGAGTCTCATTACTTAGTCTTATTACTGTAATATACATACTGTAAAACGTACATATAAATATGAAATGTACTATATTGATTATTATATTACTGTTGTCTACCTTATATTCTACTATACATTAAAATGTAAGATAACTTTATCGTAGAAGAAACATTTTCATCATTAAGTATGACCTGCAATTCATCTTAAAAACTTTCATGGGATTCACAGATTATATATTCATGTTTTGACTAAAATTAGCCTGTCTCTTTGATGATAATCTGAATAATCTTTACCTGAAAATCTTTGATGTGTTTACCTTGAAGAAAGCACAGATTTAAATCGCTATACTGTTTATTTACTTGAAATGTGGGTTGCATTTTCTCTACTGGTTTCTTTCAAATAAAGCTTGTAGTTGAGCTCTGGAAATCCATCCTTCCCTATTTGAACATGCCTGCTGTTGACTGGAAGGTTCCCATGGGAACAAACAAATGAGCAGACCCTCGCTGGCCACCGCGGAGTGAAAAGCTAGACGATAAACTAGCAAAGAGTGTCAAAGTACGAAAAGAAGTGCGAGAAAAGAGACAGGTTTTTTTGATACTGAATCACTCTTTGTTGAACTGAGCAAACGTTTTTTCAGCCCGAGTTACAGTAGCAGGACCGGAGAACGTGGCTTCTCCATATTTCATCCATATTTACTCGACTTTTCTTTTGTTTATAGCTTATTTACAACCACGTTCTCATGATGTCATGACTTTTAAGGAAGCCTCAACCCTGGAGCGACCAATCAAGAGTCCATTGACATCACACTGGAGATTAATGCCAAATAGAACGTGGATTCGGGTCATGTTCCGGCTGCCAGTGTGTAGCGTCCACTGTCTCAGGCCTATGAGACCTACCGGATTTAGTGACTGTCCCAGGAGAGGTCATTGTTTTTGTGTCAGTGGTAGAGTCACCAGACCATGGGGGTTTTTATGATGCTTTTGAGTCACCATGATCCAGACTACTGTTGATTGTTTGGATGTTAACACAGTTGTAGTTTTGCTGGGTTGGAAAAGTTTGCGACCTGTTCCCTCAAACCACATTCAGAGGTGGTCCGGACAGGTCACGCATGTGTCCACAACGCGTCCTGATGTGTAACAAGCTTGGAAACTTTTGGAAAAGCCTACACATTTGTGGTCACAGACTCATTTGATACATATTAACACCAGATGCAAACAGCAATCTGTGTTGTCTGATCATTTGTGATGTACTTTTGGAAGTTAAATTTGAGGCTCGGCTACCGCAGCACCTACAACCAAATGGAGGCAAAGATGTCCAGAGTCCGAGGCAAAGCTCTCTAAGTATGTTCAACATTGTACATAGTGGTACATTTGAAAACAATGACCGAAGAGCAGGCGAGCCACAGGCCGCAACTTCCATGACTGCTTCCACGGATAACGCAGCTTGGCTCGAATTCCCTTCGGATTGTTGTCTGCTCCACAAATGACTTTACAGCCTGTTGAGTTCTAACCGCCACATTCTGTACATCTGCTGAAACTTGCCACTGCCTCTTAAAATGTGAGATAACATTTGTGTTTATACAAGTACCCATGATTCTGTGTGTGGGTGTGAGAGCATTCCAGGAAACGAGAGATAGTGAATGAATAATAGACAGAGGATTAAAATAACAAGAACAATTTGTTCTTTTTGATTAAAGTGATGTCTTTTGTTTTCCTGACAGAGGGATATTTTTGGACACCATTCTGCCAAGATATGATGTGAACGGAGTTCGGCCGCCCATCGGTCAGAGGACCAGATTGAGCAAAGGAGACATCGCACAGGCACGCAAACTTTACAAGTGTCCAAGTAAGAAAATGTACAGAATTTCAACATAAAAATGTACAGAATTACAGAAGAGCGAACTGGTACATCCTTCTGCATAAGTAAGGTGAAGCTCCTGTCAGACTCAACAAGAATAAAAGATGGTGGAGATAGAAAATCTGGGTCACTGGAAACTTTAAGCACATCTCTGACTTTACAAGTATTCAAGTCTGGGCAGCAATGTCATGTAAAGTCAATCAGTATTTTTTTCCATTAAAAATATAACATTTGCCCCCATTTGGCACAAGAGTGGGATACTTTGAGTTTATGTCATCTGGAAATAACATAGCATCCACAATTGATGTGGTACGGTATCTTGGCGACGGTCTCTGTGACTCCCGGGCTCAGGAAGGCAGAGTAAACACTGGTCAAGCACAGGAAGTTTGTAATTTGTCTTCTTTCCCTGATAAAACAGAGAACAGTTGCTTTCTAGGATACGGCAACTAAATGCCGTAAAGGACGTTTTTCATGTAAACTTTGCAGAGATGTTCAAACACACACTGTAGAGAGGCAGTGAGTGTAACCATTAATGTAAACCAGGGTCCCTGCGGGCCTATAAAATGTCTGTTAAATTCAGTTTAATTACATTTAAAGTCATAAAAAATAAATCAGTAAAATGAAATTAAAATGTTGAAGGGAATTGTGACACGGCATTAATATGATGATTAAAGTTCAGAAGGCTATTAAATATTTAATTCAATTGATTAATTAAAACAAGTTCAAAGTAAAAATATAGGCTTAAAGTTTCAGACCAGATCGCAATCAGTGCATGCCTCACATTTATGCCAAGTGAATGAATGAATTATGACCATGTTTACTTTGTGGTGTTCATGTTGTAATATGTTGTAAGAGTGCATATTTTATCTTCCTCATCTTTTTAAATAAGCAGCTGTAAGTAATAAAGCGTTGAAATTTTAAAATAAGAGTCCTGCTGTATTTCAGCATTGTTTGTTAGTAAAAGAGCTGCTTTACCTAAAGTGTTTTATAGATATTTTGGTTACATAATAAACTGTATCTGGCAATTAGTTCAGTGTTAACATATGTAGGTTCTGGGCCACCCCGTCACAAGAAAGAAAGACTAAGGGTGCGTTCACACTTGTCATGTTTGGTTCGATTAAAACGAACCCTGGTGCGATTGCTCGGTTAGTGTGGTTCATTTGAACATATGTGAACGCTGCCATCCGAACCCTGGTGCGCACCAAACAAGCGGACCGAGACCGCTGAAAAGATGGGTCTCGGTCCGCTTCCAAACGAACTCTGGTGCGGTTCGAATGATATATGAACGCAACACGGACCAAAGACATGTAAACGAACCAAAAACAGGAAGACGAGACCCTAAGAATCCTCACGCATGTCGGTTTTTCTCGTCATAGACGTGAGTTTGCCCATGACAGGCATCAGACGCGTGTCTCCGCGCAGCAGATCATTTGTGTGTATGATGGATGGATTCCCACCACTGTTTTGACTACTTTGCACATTTTATAAGCTCTTCACAAGTTTCCAGCTGGCCAAAATACCATCACATGCAGGCTACGCACCGCTACACACACACAACAAGCGCATTTACCTCAGAAAACAGTATTGTTTTGGATGTTCGGTAAGTTCCGTCTCAAAATAGGCAATATGTCATAAAATCCGACCAATCACGTCGTGAATGTATCCCTATGCCTTAAGGTTCAGTATCTGTTGGTTTGGTGATAAAATTGCCAATCTGAACGCTAATCGGACCAGGACTAAATGTTTTTTTTTCTTCTTTGGTCCGGACCAAATGAACCAAACGAACCGAACTACAAGTGTGAACGCACCCTAAGAACATTATTTAATGCAGTTAATATATACATTTTACTAGTAATGGCCAGTGTTGGGTAAATTACTCTAAAAAAAAGTAATTAATTACAAGCTTACTACAGTAATTCATTTCTTAGTAATGCATTACACCCAACACTGGTAATGGAAAAAAAAATAGTTTATTGCCATCTTTAAACACTATTATTGTATCAGAAAAAATCCAGTATCAGTCGACCTCTAATTCAAATGTGTTTATAAGCAGGGGTGAACATAAGTGGTGCGCAGATGCGCATGCGTGGTAAAAATAAACGATGCGCACCAGAAAACATGCTTTTGAGTCCCAACATTTTTGAGGACCGGTTCACAGGGACACGTTTACTTACTGGAGTAGGTTTTTTTCTCCATCTCTGGTAAGATGGCAATCATGATGATAAGTGTGTTCTTTAATTATTTGGTGGGCAACGGATCGGAGTTAATACCTGATCCGTATGGATTAGGTCCAACGGTTCAGCACGCATGTGATTCGCGGATTAACTGTTAAGTTTAATCATCATAAAGTTTATCATTTGGACGTGTTTTGTCTCGCTAATTAACACATTCAAACAATTTTAAAAGTGGAAGAAGAGGTGAAAATCGGGACGCGCGAGTTGTTATCTGTGCGCACAGCCTCACACCCGACGCAAAGAGAGAGACAGTTAGACAGCACTTTTCTAACACCAAAATAATTCCTCTTTCGCATTTACTTGCGCTTGAACGGACACATACACACAGAATTATGTCAAAATACCTGTCTCTGCAAGTATTCTCTCGGTTATGTCATAAGTGAACAGTTGAGAAAGAAACCGGATATGTATCAGTCTGTGCTTTCCTTCTTAAAGTGACAGCAGCCTAATATTCTTGCTGTTGTCTGTGTTATTAATGTTAGTAAAATAAAATTTAAAAAATCATTATCATAGTGTGTCGCGTAAAGTGTACATCTCTAGGCGCTCCCTTGAGAACCAGACCAAAAAAGTTATGTGCACCCCTGTTTATAAATGTATTTGTAAGTACTAAATACACAAACCAATTTCAATACATATGTATATATTGCATATATACAACTTGTCTTTAAAACTTACCCTGTTTTGCTTATGGCAAGTCCTCACTAAATGTGTGCTGCAGCCTGTTTAGCAAAAAAATTCTTAGAGACGTGATTAATTTTGAGATTGTTTTGAGTTGTTCTGTATGGACATACATTCATTTTATTATGTCTTAAAAAAGGTCTTTAAAAAGTCTTACATTTAATTTGAGAAACGCTGCAAACACCCTGCAAAACACATCATAGGACTGTAATGGGAATTTTTAGCAGTTTTATATTGAGATTTGTCTTTAGCATGGCTTTAGTGAAAGAGGCAACCCATAAACATTCTCATCTGGGACTGTTGCTCGTTTCACAAATACAGCTATCAGTTTTTCAAGTTCTGACTGAGGCCTGTTGTGGAGGAGCCTGTGTCACATGACACATGACGTATCCATGCAGTCGGCATGTGTGGACGATGTGGCCATATGCAGAGTAGGATGCAGAAAATCACATTCTGGAAAAAAGGGTGTAAGTGTGGCAGATATTTTGCACAGCATTCCTTGCCTGCGTCTGTCACATACTGTGGCTTGCCAGACCGCTTGTTAATGGTTCTAAACATTGAGCCCACTCCACACTTGGCCTGAAGAATCTCTGCTCTTGCTACTCTGCTTTTACATGACTGACAACTCATGTGTGTAGAGCACGTGCGGATAATATAAGGAGTGTAAACAGCTAAGCAAGGTAAATTTACAAGCCCTCAGGAGAAGCTTGGCTGCTAGAAGATCAGTCATTAAACCCTGTCCCAAGATCTATTTTAAAATTGCTGGTTGTTAATTTCTTTTATATGCATTTTAGTATATATATATATATATATATATATATATAATGATGTGGGGGTCGAATTTTGTATTCAAAATTTTTTATTTCATTTAATTTGATTTCGTTTTAATGCTCTACAGGTCAATGCACTTTTGTTTTGTTTTGTTTTGTTTTGTTTTGTTTTGTTTTGTTTTGTTTTGTTTTGTTTTGTTTTGTTTTGTTTTGTTTTGTTTTGTTTTGTTTTGTTTTGTTTTGTTTTGTTTGTGGTCTAGTCCTAAACGTTTGGTGTGTAGTCTCTCCGTTTATTGTTAGGAATGTCCACATCAAAGACAAACCCTGTTTTTATTTAATTTAAAAAAAAAAAAAACTTTTTTATTTTATTTTAACTTAATTTTATTTATTTATTTATTTATTTATTTAAGATTTAAGATAATTTTTTCACTTATTTATTTTATGTATTTATTGGTCAGTTATCATGTAATAAGCAGGGTAATGTACCATTAGCTGCTCATTATCACATAATAATGACCTGAAAGGTTAATCAGGACCCCAGCTTAAAGCAGACTGTACATTATCCATTACACATGTTTAGTTATATGAATCTGTTATGAAACTGCTGGTATTTTAGCATTTAATGAAGCAATGCTGCTTTGCCATGTGTATTTCCAGTGACCACTAGAGCGTTTAATTACCCAACACATTTAATCCTGTGGTTGGGCTGTTTCATTTTAATTGCACACAGCACCATGTAGCTGAAAATCTTTTAGTCTGAATTTTTCACCACTTTTATTTCCTTCTCTTGTGAATATTAGGCAGGTGTGTAACATTAGAAGCAGATGCGCTTCATAACATGAAAGTGCTCAAGTTGCACACTGTGAAAGACAATCCAGACTTTTTCATGGTCTTTTGTCTTTGTTGTGTTCTGTGACGCACAACAATGTTTTATATACAGGGAGCGTACTGTCTTTGTGGGCCGTTTCGTAACTAATCACATCTTGTTTTTGTGTATTGAACTGTTCAACTCCTTTTGAGCACTGACAGCTAATGATCTCTCTCTCTTTCTTTCTTAGGATGTGGAGACAGTTTGCAGGAGAGTAGTGGGAACTTCTCTTCTCCTGGTTTTCCAAATGGTTATTCAGCATATATGCACTGCATATGGAGAATTTCAGTCACACCAGGAGAAAAGGTGAAGACACCAGAATCTCTGATTTGTTGTTGTGAGAAATGTTTCTAGGCCTAAGGATTGTTTATGGAATAAACAATGATATTGGTCCCATATAGAGTTGGGAAGTCGAGATCATTTTGGTTACTCGGTTTGTTCGAACGCGTTCTTTTCACTGAACGGCTTCAAAAAAAATGATTCACCGATTCTTTGAGTCATCACTGTAACCTGTTTCCAGAGGTCCTCACACACCATTTTTCACATACATTATTATATTTCACAGTTTTTTAATCAGTACAATTTTAAGCAGCCTGATTGAAGATCAGATCAAATATGATTATTTATGGTTTTCACCATACTCCAAAACAAATGTCTTGCTCAGAGTGGAGTAATTTACACTCTACAGAATGGTTTGATTGAATCATTAAAAAGAACTGGATTAAAATAATGACTTCTTAATGAATCTGACATAACTATCTCCACACAGTTTGACTTCCCAGATAAAATGAGGATGAAATGAGGATTTCAGAATTATTGAACCTAGTTATAGACAATCAGCCCGTTTACTGCTTGCAATCATTACTCTTGCACAGATTTCAACTTTGATCCAGTAACAATTTACTATTTTTGTTTTATTTCCTAAGATCATTCTGAACTTTACATCTATGGATTTATACCGGAGCCATTTGTGCTGGTATGATCATGTGGAGATCAGAGATGGATATTGGAGGAAAGCACCATTGAAAGGTTTGAGATGAACATCTGGCATTTCAGAAGAAGAATATGAAACAAGCAAAGCTTGATAATTAATTTGCTTGTACCTCTGTATGCAGGCCGATTTTGTGGGGATAAATTACCTGAGCCGATCATCTCTACAGACAGTCGCCTGTGGATTGAGTTCCGCAGTAGCAGCAACTGGGTGGGAAAGGGCTTCTCTGCTGTTTATGAAGGTACCAGCAGTCAACCAAATCAACAACTATCAGATATGCTAAAATATGTCCTATTGTACAATGAATAAATTATAAAGAAGCACTATTGTACTTGTGTATAGTACAGCTTAAGTGCCACCGTTCCAATTGGGAAAATGCGTATTAAAGGATTAGTTCACTTCAGAATTAAAATTTCCTGATAAATTTACTCACCCCCATGTCATCCAAGATGTTTTTGTCTTTCATTTTTCAGTCAAAAAGAAATTAAGGTTTTTGAGGAAAACATTCCAGGATTATTCTCCATATAGTGACTTCACTGGGGCTCAATGGGTTGAAGGTCCTAATGTCAGTTTCAGTGCAGCTTCAAAGAGCTTTAAATGATCCCAGATGAGAAATAAGAGTCTTATCTAGCAAAATGATCGGCCATTTTCTATTTTTTTTTTAAATTTATATACTTTTTAACCACAAATGCTCATCTTGGACTGCTCTGCGATGCTCCACACATTGCGTAATCATGTTGGAAAGGTCATACGTGACGTTGGCGGAAGAACTAATTTTCTCCTCCAACTTCAAAATTGTCCGAAATCGTTGTTTTGCCTTTTTTTTTTTTTTTTTTTTTTTGTAAAGGCTGTTTGACTTAGTCTTTGCCCCACTGCTTTGTAAACACTTGCTCAGTACTTCCGCCTACATCATGCGTGACCTTTCCAACATGATTACGTAATGTGTGGCACATCGCAGAGCATTTGTGGTTAAAAATGGCCTATTGATTCGCTAGATAAGACCCTTATTTCTCGTCTGGGATCATGTAGAGTCATTTGAAGCTGCACTGAAACTGACATTTGGACCTTCAACCAGTTGAACCCCAGTGAAGTCCACTATATGGAGAAAAATCCTGGAATGTTTTCCTCAAAAACCTTAATTTCTTTTCGACTGAAGAAAGAAAGACAAACATCTTGAATGACATGGGGGTGAGTAAATTATTAGGAAATTTGAATTCTGAAGTGAACTAATCCTCTAAGACATGCCAGTATAGGGACATGCAATGTCAAAAAACTGTGCCTTGAGCTCATACCATTGACATTTTCATGTAATTCATATATTTAATATTGTGCTGTGGCAGTGGTCTTGCATTTATCATCATTTTTTCTAAAGACAAAAGAGTTGTGGTGCAAGTTGTGGGCAATATTAACCCAAAGCAAACAACAATTTCATGGTCACTGTCGAGTCCAGAGTGCTCAGAATAACTTGTCAACAGAAAACATCAAATTCATTCTTAATAAGTGTTTTGCCCCGCAGACCTAAATCCAGCCGTAGCTGATATACTGAGTTTCCATTAGGTGAACATCTAACAGTATCGTTTTCCTGTAGTTTTTGTTGTGAAAGAAGGGATTTCCTTGCTTTACTGTTATGCTTGCAGGCTCAGCATCCTTCTGGTACTTATAGGTCTATATTACAAATAAAGAAATGATAATGTAGACAATAAAGTGAACACTGTTGTCTTTTATCTTGCAGCTATTTGCGGCGGGGAGGTGAAGAAAGACAATGGTCAAATTCAGTCTCCGAACTACCCAGATGACTACAGACCTAACAAAGTGTGTGTGTGGAAGGTCACTGTGGCTCAGGGCTACCATGTTGGCCTTACCTTCCAGTCTTTTGAGGTATGATTGGTTGTTATTACTGCATTATAAGCACATAATAAATTGTTAATGCTAGGGCTGTCAACATTAACGCGTTAATGCATGCAAATAATTCAAAATCCTTAAAGGATTAGTTCACTTTAAAATAAAAATTAGCCCAAGCTTTACTCATCCTCAAGCCATCCTAGATGTATATGACTTTCTTCTTTCTGATGAACACAGCTGGAGTTATATTAATAAATATCCTGATGCTTCCCTACTTTATAATGGCAGTGAACGAGGGCTACGAGTTTAAAGCTCAAAAAAGTGCATCCATCCATCATAAACGTACTCCACACGGCTCCGGAGGGTTAATAAAGGCCTTCTGAAGTGAATCAATGAGTTTGTATAAGAAAAATATCCATATTTAACAAGTTATAAAGTAAAATATCTAGCTTCCGCCAGACCGCCTTCCACATTCAACTTACGGAAAAAGCATAACTGACGTTGCGTTTTCCGTAAGTTGAACATGAATATTCATTAATTTTATCTCAGATTGCGTTCATCAGAAAGAAGAAAGTCATATACACCAAGGATGGCTTGAGGGTGAATAAAGCTTGGGCTAATTTTTATTTTAAAGTGAACTAATCCTTTAACACGTTAAAATAATTTAACACAAATAAATTAATGAAACATGTGAAATTAACGTAATTTACGTCACGCAGTTTAGATGATCTTAGAAGTTGGGAGTTTATCTACAATGGTTCAAGCTCCTGTAACCCTGGTAGGCGGAAATTTCTATTCAGCTCTTTAACCCGAGCTCTATCATATTCTGTGATCGTTTCTGAAGAGCGTGCGTCCTCGCGCATCGCGCTGTGTGAAATACAGACTGAATGGAACGTCTAAACATTCCACCACTGTTTCTTGGCTGGATAAAGCAAACCAGCGTCTCACTAGTAAATTTTTGATGGATGAGGATTGCAGTCATGGTAAAGATGATTGCAGTGAAGTACAGGAGTCGTACAGTAAGCACGCGTGAGTCCGTTATATTGATGCGCAAACAAACCGTTTATGTGCCTTCTTGATGCACTGATCGCACATTATATTTATGCACATTTCAGTACATTCACTTTGATTCCGCAGACCTTCAGGATAATGTTTTGATTTGTTATGTGTGTGTCGCTATGTTTAGTAATTCTGAATGGATCAGTGTATGCTCATAGTAAATCAGGTGATTCTCAGAAAATTGTATTTTCTGCAGGCTTTTTTCAAGGTAAATTTAGGTGTCTTTCCAAAAAGGGACACTTGGAGACTCCAAAAGGACCCCAAATAACCAAATACTGCATATGCCTACGTATATGCATCATATATCTAGCAAATGATGACAAAATGAACGTGTTAAACAAGATAAATAGTGAATGCTTAATTTCATGACAAGTGTGCGATTAATCACGATTAATCCCACAAAAGGGCTGCGTTTAGAGTAATGTTAGGAATAATGTAAGAGCGTGTCCTAAACAAGAAATAAACATATAATAGGATTGAAAAAATAGGGCTGCAACTCAATAATAATAAAAAATGAAATAGCTGACAACACATTTAAAAAAAAAAAAAAAAACATTTTATTACATTTTAAAAATGATGGCATAATTTTTAATAGGTCAAGCTGCTTTTTGAAATGGAAATGCTCACATTATATTATCACTGTTCATGCGTCCGCATGAATGTCAATCAAATGTAATGACATTTTTTTATGAACATTGACTTTAATGGGAAGTCCATCACAATTTTTTGATACTTGCTAGCTGCTTTCAAGCTGTGTAACCTTAAATTGTAACCTATAATTGCATCATTTTTGTGTCATTTGGCTGATTCTGATATGTCATGTCATGGCACTGGGTTTGGTTTAGATTGTCTCTAACCAGTGTAAATAAACCCAAACTCTCTGTGATTTTTGAATTAGAAACAAAGTTGTAGATCTGTCCATTTAAATGAAAATGGGAAAAACATTCAGTTTTGTTTGTGCTTCATTCTTTTCTTAAGATATTCTTGACTTTGATGAAAAGGTTGGTTACAGTCACAGCTGGTCGCCATCAAATTTAAATGGCATGTCTTGCTTTGAAAGAAAATAAATACATGCTAGGTCTTTCAGGTTTAAATGTTGTTTTTCCATTCCCTTTTTCTCCATTATCTTTTGTCTTTTCGATTCAAGATTGAGAGGCATGATAACTGCGCGTACGACTACCTGGAGGTTCGAGATGGGAACTCAGAAAGCAGCCCGCTGTTGGGCAGATTCTGTGGTTATGACAAACCTGATGATATTAAATCCAGTTCTAACCAGCTCTGGATGAAATTTGTGTCTGACGGTTCGGTCAACAAAGCTGGATTTGCTGCTAATTTCTTCAAAGGTGAGGTGTATATTTTTTGCTGTATGGTTTGGCATTTGTTGTTCTCTTATCTTTGGACATTTCAGAGGTTCGATGATTAGCTTTAAAGCTCGGAATTTTACTTTATAGCTTGAAATTTTACATTATAGCTAGTATTTATTACTCCCCCCACCCCCCACCCCAGTGAAATTTAGGAATGCACATATACAACATTTGACCAAAACCAATATGATGAAACAAGAAAAGAGTTAAACAGAAAGAAAAAACTAATCCATTTCCAGTTTTGTCTTAATCATACAATGCCACTAATGCTACAATATTAGCATTAAATATCTCCTCAGATATAATCATTGCTCCTTTAAGATACTGTAACTCATCAAGTTCTGCTTCTTTTGTTGTTGCAGAAATGGACGAGTGCTCCAGACCCGACAACGGTCGCTGTGAGCAACGCTGTGTCAACACGCTCGGTAGTTACAAGTGTGCCTGTGACCCTGGTTACGAACTGGCGGCGGACAAACGGAGTTGCGAGGGTTAGTATGTGAACGGCGTATGCTGGATACAGGCCAGTGCCATATTTAAAATGTTCATGGCGCCATTATACGGTAGCACCGAGGAAAAGCTGTACAAACACTCTGTGTGTGGTGATAAAGATTCATTCTAAAATTGTGATAGTTTTAGGGCAAATACATCACTTTTTTTTACAGATCAAGGGGTCGTTAAGAAATACCTTCAGACTACACAGTATTTTCGACTGTTATGATAGTCAGTGTTTCAGATTATGTGGATTTGACTCCTAAATTCTTGTTGTGGACAAGAAACATGTCAGATTTACACATTGCTTCCCAACCAATCATCGCTTGCCGTCTTTAATAATGCGTGTGATGTCTTCGAGAAGCCAAAATTAGTGACTGACTTCTGGTGTGGTCTCCTTTAGGACCCCGAGTGATCACATTGGTTCAACTGATTTTTAATGGGTAGTATTTTTAGCGCCTGATTACAATTCCTGCAAAATCACGTTATGATTTATATCGTTTAAAATGTGTTATAATGACCATTAATGTCTTTAAATTGCATGGTTCATAAAACTGAAGCTATAGGCTGTGAAATCAAGCATTTCTCATTCTTACTGTTTTTTAGTTAGCTTATGTAATAGCATGGTAGCTTAACTTATATTATATTAGGTATGATTTTTGCTTCTAATATAGTTCCCAATTACATGTTTCAAATTAATAATGTTTGTGTAATAAGACATTTATAAGACTGTTACTAAGCGGAATTGATGAAAAATTCTTAAGAAGTTCTCAAATATTTACTTAAGAACATCTTAAAGGGTCAGTTCACCCAAAAATGAAATTTCTGTCATTAATTACTCACCCTCATGTCGTCCCAAACCCGTAAGACCTTTGTTCATCTTCAGAACACAAATTAAGATATTTCTGATGAAATCCAAGGGTATCTGATCCACACATAGGCAGCAATAACATTTGGACCTTTTGAGGTCCTGAAAGATATTAAAGTCATCGTTAAAACAGTTGACGTGACTACAGTTGCATAGTGCAAATCCGCGGGGGGTGGGGATACGTCACAATATTGTAAATCTTTCCGTTTTAAACCAAGAAGGGGAGCCAATGGATATCACACAAGAAGCAACGTGCAAACTTTGCGCACGAGTTATGCTGGTAAAAGCTTAACCTCGGTCAGTAGGCTATTCAAAGTGAAAGTAAAAAATGACGGAGCTGCCTGACGTAATATGCTGATAACGGTATATAACTATTAATTTATTCCATTATTTCTCTTGTGGCCCATACATATAGTGAAACAAATGAGAATAATATTTCGTGTTAAACAGCTCGGTGCTTGAATTAGCTCTTAATTTTCATTGATGACTGTAGTCAGTGTTAGGAAATATTATAGACTGTTAATAACTTTAATTATAGGCCTATAATTTAATTCATTGTATATTAGGCCTAAAAAAAATGTTTAAAACATTTTCAAAGATTAGCTAATAGCCTAATCTTTTATTATCCTCACAGGACGTCAGTTAGGCCTATGCAGTGATGCACTATGAAATTTTTGCGGCAAATTTATTAGAATATTAATTTAACAATAAAAGTAGCCTAACCTAATAGTAATAATAATAGACTCGAAGAATGTAACAGGCCTACATTAATTGGAAAGGCCAAATCCTCTTAATATTGCCAATATTTGATGCTTTTGACAATATCTCTGGCTATCGCCGATACATGATCATCGTCTGTTGACGCAACCCGGGTTATCGCGAGAATTACGAGAATTCTTTCTGTGCAAAAAACAAAACCAATATAACGACTTTATTCAACTAATTCGTCTTTCCCCTGTCATATTTCTATGCTATTTTCGTTGTTGTTCAGTGTTTACGTCCGAACAGTGACTCAGTATTGGCCGGCTCTGGTCACGTGAGTAGCACGACGCAGGAGCCAGCCAATAATGAGCCTGCGTTCAGACGTAAGCACTGAAGCTCTGCAAAGAATTTGAAAAAAAATATGAATTTGTTAAACTGAGAAGAAAATTGCAGTTAAGCTGGTCAGGCTTCTTAAACAAACAGACAAACAAACTTGATAGTTTTGATAGCACGTTTACACTTTTGGGGTAATCAACCGACAAAAGGTTTATTTATGCATATTAATCTGTGATAAGAGAAGTATTTACACATAAGAATTTGCACATTTCCCCTTTAAGAAACTTTAATGCAGCTAGCAGCAGTGACTTCATTCTGCCTCTAGTGGACAGTCTGTGCTACTGCATCCTCATAATTACTACTCCTGCTTGCGCTGTTGACATACCGCCGACATCTGTTTTGTGCTATTGGCTTGGGGCTGCCAGCAAGTTATGAGCACCTTCCTCACATCGACAGCAGGCTTGCCTGGCTTTCTTTACCCTCCTCCGCACGACACTTATAAAGCGCTGCTCTGTGTTTCTGAGCGGCTGGAAATAATCGTGAAGTTTGGATCATATTCTTCTTGAACAAGCACAAAAACATACAGTTTGGGTTAAAGGTCACAGCATTCGTAGGTAAATTGTTGTCTCGTGTTATATCGTCAGCTAATGTCTGGATACGCGAGGCAGTTGCTAGGACAGCACGTACCCTGCAGCTGCTATATTGAGCAAAAATCTGTTTGTTCAGACATGCACTGAGATGACTCAACAGCTCAATCGTGACAGCCTGGAGTGATCGGAAAATGATTCTCCATTAGATAAAAGAAAGAGTGGCTGAGCGCAGCTTCCCGGTGGCTATCATATCAGTAGTAAACCCAACATTATCATAATGACTGTGCCACTCTTTCTCACAGAACAGCCAATGTAGAAAGGATTTACTGCACAACGGTCCTGTGGGAATGGAGACAGATAGAGCTTAAATGTACACAAAGCTAAAACTTCAAGGGCTGTCCAAAGGCTTCTAAACGGCATGATGGTAGCCATGGAAACATCTCTCCCCAAGTGCATGTGTTCAGTGGAAATCGCTGTAGGGGATCCGTTCGTTAATTTGGATCATTCCGCACTAAAGTTTTGTGTTTGATGAGATATGAACCCTGAGGTTGTTCTCTGTGTATTTTAATTTAAACAGGACTGTTCTTGTTATTTTATGTGCAGCATGCGCCTGTTTAGATGAGCCGCAAGCTGGTCAGCTTGATAAATTGAAAGTTTAAATATGCTTTGTAATTTAGGTGTGTTGTGCATAAAATATATAAGCATACTTTTACAAAAATATTTCCAAAGAGTTGTTTGGTGTTTACACCCATATGTAACACTCTTTTAAGGGGCTGTGTATTTTTTCATGGAGCTGAAATAAGCCTGAATAATCCAGGTTATTTTTGTTCATTTACATATACGACTTCTATACAGACAATACGTGACGTGTGACAGATTCCAAAAAAGTTGGGACACTGTACAAATTGTGAATAAAAACAGAATGCAATGATGTGGAAGTTTCAAATTTCAACATTTTATTCAGAATACAACATAGATGACATATCAAATGTTTAAACTGAGAAAATGTATCATTTTAAAGGGAAAATAAGTTGATTTTAAATTTCATGGCATCAACACATCTCAAAAAAGTTGGGACAAGGCCATGTTTACCACTGTGTGGCATCCCCTCTTCTTTTTATAACAGTCTGCAAACGTCTGGGGACTGAGGAGACAAGTTGCTCAAGTTTAGGAATAGGAATGTTGTCCCATTCTTGTCTGATACAGGCTTCTAGTTGCTCAACTGTCTTAGGTCTTCTTTGTCGCATCTTCCTCTTTATGATGCACCAAATGTTTTCTATGGGTGAAAGATCTGGACTGCAGGCTGGCCATTTCAGTATCCGGATCCTTCTTCTACACAGCCATGATGTTGTAATTGATGCAGTATGTGGTCTGGCATTGTCATGTTGGAAAACGCAAGGTCTTCCCTGAAAGAGACGACGTCTGGATGGGAGCATATGTTGTTCTAGAACTTGGATATACCTTTCAGCATTGATGGTGCCTTTCCAGATGTGTAAGCTGCCCATGCCACACGCACTCATGCAACCCCATACCATCAGAGATGCAGGCTTCTGAACTGAGCGCCGATAACAACTTGGGTTGTCCTTGTCCTCTTTAGTCCGGATGACATGGCATCCCAGTTTTCCAAAAAAAAGCTTCAAATTTTGATTCGTCTAACCACAGAACAGTTTTCCACTTTGCCACAGTCCATTTTAAATGAGCCTTGGCACGGTGGATTGTGTTCACCGACAATGTTTCTGGAAGTATTCCTGAGCCCATGTTGTGATTTCCATTACAGTAGCATTCCTGTATGTGATGCAGTGCCGTCTAAGGGCCTGAAGATCACGGGCATCCAGTATGGTTTTCCGGCCTTGACCCTTATGCACAGAGATTGTTCCAGATTCTCTGAATCTTCGGATGATATTATGCACTGTAGATGATGATAACTTCAAACTCTTTGCAATTTTTCTCTGAGAAACTCCTTTCTGATATTGCTGCACTATTTTTCGCCGCAGCATTGGAGGAATTGGTGATCCTCTGCCCATCTTGACTTCTGAGAGACACTGCCACTCTGAGAGGCTCTTTTTATACCCAATCATGTTGCCAATTGACCTAATAAGTTGCAAATTGGTCCTCCAGCTGTTCCCTATATGTACTTTTAACTTTTCCGGGCTCTTATTGCTACCTGTCCCAACTTTTTTGGAATGTGTAGCTCTCATGAAATCCAAAATGAGCCAATATTTGGCATGACATTTCAAAATGTCTCTCTTTCAACATTTGATATGTTATCTATATTCTATTGTGAATAAAATATAAGTTTATGAGATTTGTAAATTATTGCATTCCTTTTTTATTCACAATTTGTACAGTGTCCCAACTTTTTTGGAATCGGGTTTGTACATGAGTTGGAAAGCCTATTTGCCATTAAGTTGGGTTATAAGGGCCTGGTTTCACAGACAGGGTTTAGATTAAGCCAGGATTAGGCCTTAGTTCAGTAAGGACAGTTAAATAGCTTATAAACACGCCTTAGAAAAAACATTACCGGTAGGCATCTTCAGACAAAACAATGGCACTGACATATTTTAAGATATGTCAGTGCAAGTTAAAACAATTCAAACATGCTGTTTTAAATCACAAATAAGCTTTGTTAATTGTGACCGGCTCTGTGACTGACGCTCACTTTGGCCAGGTTTGAGTGATACAATGTTATTTACTCTACAGGACCTATTCAGTCTGTTAAATATAATGAACTGAGTAACAGGCTAGTAGGTTAAAATTTCTTAAATAGCAACTAGTTTATTAAAACATATTAGCAACATGCTAATCATGTTAGCATCATGCTAATCGTGTTATCATCTTGCTAAAAACATGCTAGCAGTGTAGTTGCGCACAGCGAGCACCCCTCACATTTTCTTCAGGAAATGTGCATTCTTGTTTTTCTTTACTAGACTATGCAAACGTTAAATGTTTTACCAAATTCAGTGCATTTTTTGTAGAATCTGGCAGGTTTGATCAGGTTTGTTCTTGTCCAATATGTGTCTAGATGAAGCCATGGCTTGTGTAGCTGTATTTAATGACCTTTTTATGAGGTCCACAATTATTCCTTTGCTCTGTCCAGTCCCTGTCAGTGGAGAATTCCCTCTCTGCGATTGCTTTGATTGGTTATTTTCTCTAGCTACAACATGACGGCTGCACAAATGGATTTTTAAACGCCAGTCCCATTTTTTAATGTCATATTTCTTATTATTGTATTGTAATTTCTGGGAAGAAAAAAGTAGTACAGACATAATTGAAATGCGGGACACTGCTTACATTTTGCAGGGCGCAGGACAAAGCTCCCAATTTTGGGACTGTTCCACAAAATGTGGGACAGATGGTCACCCTAATTAAAGGGGTCATGACATGAGAAATCAAATTTGCCTTGATCTTTTGACATATAAGAGGTCTTAGAACCGTTAAAACATCCTGGAAGGTTCAGAGCTTAAAAAACAAGCTCCAAAAACTGCAAAATTCCGATATTGCGGGATCTGTGACGTCACATGGGCAAAATACATTTGCGTATGACTGCCTTCAGAGCAAGACATCGACGAATAGTTATACATCATCACACCATAGGCTCCGCCCACTGGAGTTCAGTCGCTTAACGGCTGACATTTGCCTACGCTGGATGTGAGCATCATGTCAAAAGCAAACAGAAGCCATTATAATCACTGACGCTGTCTACACTGGATACAGTATACTGATGCCCGTTCAGTTTCTGAGTGATGATTCATTTTGTTGATTTTGGTTTTATATCGATGAAGTTTTCAAACACTTACTCGTGTTCAATAACAAGAGTTGCTACTGTTTCATATGCAGTGACGTTAGGCAATCATTGCAGTGGTCATTTACTGACAAGCCTTAAAGGAGTCGCCTCTTAAAAATGAATTAATTCCTACAGAGGTTCAGAATGAAGGTTGTTTTTTTTTATGCAAAAACTTTGTTGAAATTATAAGTGAACCTCAAGGAACATATTGAAATAATAAAAACATCCATGTCATGACCCCTTTTTAAAGGGATAGTTCACCCAAAAATGAATTCACTCACCCTCACTATGACTTTCTTTCTTCTGCGAAACACAAAATATATTTTAGAATATGTCAATGAGGTTCAGTGTTGTTTGGATGTTTTGGATCTTTTGATGCCAGAATTTAAATTTTTTGGTGAACTAATCCTTTAAATATATAAACAGTTAGAGGGAAAAAAGTCAATTGTTGATGCGTCGTGATTCCTTCTCAAACGATTCTTGATCGATCAACAGAAACTCAAAATAAACACACATGGGTGCCTTCAGATGAAGTTTAAAGCCAAGGATAAAAAGACTTTTTAAAGAAAACATCCAACTAACGTTCTACATTAAAAACTCTGTATATAAACAGCGTGAGGGGAATTTCATATTCCTGTATTTTTCAAATAAACATGAAGACCTCGATTAGCTGGTTCAGGAGCGTTCGATTGGCTCTCCTGGAGCAGGGTTGGAGACCCCTGGTCCTGTTTCAAAAGAGCAAGAAAAATCCTGTTGAAATTTGTTTTGGCCATTTGTCTTACAGATGTTTTTCTGTTGTCTTTTTCTCTAGCTGCCTGTGGTGGTTTCATCACCAAGCTGAATGGGTCCATCACCAGTCCAGGCTGGCCCAAGGAGTATCCGCCCAACAAGAACTGCATCTGGCAGCTGGTGGCGCCCACGCAGTACCGCATCACCCTGCTCTTTGACGTCTTCGAGACTGAGGGGAACGATGTGAGCACTAGGTTTTTGCCTCAGCGTGGGGTGGGTTTGTCTGGTTCATTTCAGCTCGATAGTGTGAATCACCACAGGGCTTTAGGGATTTACTTCTCCAAATTGCCCTTATGCTTTCTCACTTGTTCATTGCTGATAGCTTACGGCAATTTTGCCTGGTGCAGCTCACATGACAAATGCCCTCATGATTTGTTTGCTAAGCTTGTGTCTGTTAAGATGAAGGGTAGTTTTCTGGTTTCATGTATGTTTATCCAAAAGCCTCAGGTGGTTTATAACAGAGCTATTCCGCTAAAGGGTTACCATCTGGCTTCCAGCCTGTTTTTATATTTCGTTATTTTATGTTTCACAGATTTCAATAGATGCCACTAACATTGCTTTAATATAACCGCAACATCATTACATTAGTGCCAAATAACATGGTGATTTTAAGAACGAAAATGAGGCAGTTGGCTCAGGCTGGGTTTTTTAAATAGCTATTAGTCTGTTGAATTAGATGACCAACTAAAACATATTTAAATTAGCTGCAAGTTTTCCTGAGCTTTTTATAGCTTCAAATTAATAGCCTACTATATAATTGCTGGATAAATTAAAGCTGTGTTTTGGGTCCATGCAGATTACATCAGTGACATGTTGTCAATTACCACAGAAAATAATTAAGACCACAAAAACAAATACTGTTTACAATAATGGACATACACCCATCAGGCATAACATTATGACCACTTTCCTAATATTGTGTTGGTCCCCCTTTTTGCTGCCTGACCCATCAAGGCATGGACTCCACTAGGACTTGTTTGTTCAGCACATCCCACAGATGCTCGATTGGATTGAGATATGGGGAATTTGGAGGCCAAGTCAACACCTCAAGTTGTGCTCCTCAAACCATTCCTCAACCATTTTTGCTTTGTGGCAGGAGCATTATCCTGCTGAAAGAGGCCACAGCCACCAGGGAATACCGTTTCCATGAAAGAGTGTACATGTTCTGCAACAATGCTTAGGTAGGTGGTACGTGTCAAAGTAACATCCACATGGATGGCAGGACCCAAGGTTTTCCAGCAGAACATTGCCCAAAGCATCACACCGCCTCTGCTGGCTTGTCTTCTTCCCATAGTGCATCCTGGTGCCATGTGTTTCCCAGGTAAGAGACGCACACGCACCCGGCCATCCACGTGATGTAAAAGAAAACATGATTCATCAGACCAGGCCACCTTCTTCCATTGCTCCGTGGTCCAGTTCTGATGCTCACGTGTCCACTGTTGGCTCTTCCGGTGGTGGACAGGGGTCAGCATTGGCGCCCTGACTGATCTGCAGCTATGCAGCCCCATACGCAACAAACTGATGCACTGTGTATTCTGACACCTTTCTATCAGAACCAGCATTAACTTCTTGAGCAGTTTGAGCTACAGCAGCTTGTCTGTTGGATCGGACCACACTGGCCAGCCATCAGTGAGTCTTGGCCGCCCATGACCCTGTCGCCGGTTCACCACTGTTCCTTCCTTGGACCACTTTTGATAGATCCTGACCACTGCAGACCGGGAACACCCCACAAGAGCTGCAGTTTTGGAGATGCTCTGACCCAGTCGTCTAGCCATCACAATTGTTTTTTCAATCAAACTCACTCAAATACTTACGCTTGCCCATTTTTCCTGCTTCTAACATCAACTTTGAGGACAAAATGTTCACTTGCTGTCTAATATATCACACCCATTAACAGGTGCTGTGATGAAGAGATAATCAGTGTTATTCACTTCACCTGTCAGTGCTCATAGTGTTATGTCTGATCAGTGTATATTGAAAGTCTATAGGGCAAGAGACTGCACTAAAATGTAAAAGGATACCAGAAATCATTATGTAACAATCTGCAGAGAACTGTTTGCATGGAGCAAACTCCGTCCACAGGAGGTACGGTGATCACATTTAACCAGATGTTCATCCACTTACAATAGTTGCCCCACCATTAAAAGGATGAATTTCATGCTCAAAAACACTCATTTTTGTATGTAAGAATGAAAACAAGCTCTTCTGAAATACAAGCTGCACGTTTCTGCTTTTAATCGCTCTGGAATGTAGACATGCATTGTAAGTGCATGACTGAGAATATGATTTTTGTTTGTTGGGTGGATATTGTCTGTGGTAATGGTGTCGGTAGAACTGAACAGGAACATTCCTTCAGTGTTCTGGCACTGGTTTAACAGTGAAAAGTGTGAATGCTCTCAGCTTTATTGATTGCCAAAAACAACATTTGTTCCAGCAACGTCAGCTTGTGAACCATTACTGACAACATTTGCTGTGAACCACAATGAAAAGCTGTGATCATCAATGAATTATTTGGAGCATTTTGTGCCATTTAAATGGAGGATCGATACAGTTTCTTACAAAACAAACATTTCACACTCCTTTTCCCTCTCTATTTTTGATTTATACGTTTACATTTTCTATTTACCAGACACTTTTATCTAATAATACATTCATTAAAAAACATTAATACAGAAATGCAGAAACAATAATACAAAGCAGAAAACAATGCAAGTAATCCCACTATTATATTACTCTGCTGAAAAGACAGGTGTTTTGGGTTACTCGGATCAACCAGCTGGACAAGAAGGACTATTCTGTTGAGCAGCAGTGGTTGAAAGGTGAACTGCAGGCTGCTGTATGACTCCGGTTTGCTCTCTCTTGTGCAGGTGTGCAAGTATGACTTTGTTGAGGTGAGGAGCGGACTGTCGGCCGACTCCAGACTGCACGGGAAATTCTGCGGAGCTGAGAAACCGGAGGCCATCACCTCTCAGTACAACAACATGCGCATTGAGTTTAAATCTGACAACACTGTCTCCAAGAAGGGCTTCAAGGCCCAGTTCTTCTCAGGTGAGTGCCAGCTATGAAGTTTAAAAAACAAAACGTCAAACAAAACATAGCAAGACCTGGGAAAAACAACATCTGATTGTAGCTGTTTTCAAAAGTGCATTTTGGTATAATGTGCGATGTTGGGTTTGATGTGTGATAGAAATTACATATTTAACTTTTTGGAGAAAAGCTTGGATAAGTCTTCGACTTATTAACATAAGGTGTTATGCTATGTAAGGTGTTACACATAAAAATATATATTTTTTAAATTTGCTTTGTTAATAATATTTTTGAGTGCCAGACTATCTCTAAAATGCTTGTGCAAATTTGTACAATTTTAATTGATGACAACACTTTTAAAGGGTTAGTTCACCCAAAAATGAAAATTCTGTCATTTATTACTTACCCTCATGCCGTTCCACACCCGTAAGACCTTCGTTCATCTTCAGAACACAAATTAAGATATTTTTGATGAAATCCGATGGCTCAGTGAGGCCTGCATCACCAGCAAGAACACTCCCTTTTTCAATGCCCAGAAAGCTTCTAAAGGCATATTTAAAACAGTTAATGTGAGTACAGTCACTTAATATTATAAAGCGACGAGAATATTTTTTGTGCACCAAAAATAACAAAAGAGTGACTTTATTCAACAATATCTAGTGATGGGCGATTTCAAAACACTGCTTCATGAAGCTTTGAAGCTTTACGAATCTTTTTTTTTTTTCAAATCAGTGATTTAGAGCACCAAAATCCCATGATTTCAGTAAACGAGGCTTCGTTACTTCATAACTTCATAAGTTTTGAAACTTTAATAGTTCACGTGACTTTGACAGTTTGATACGTGATTCGAACCACCGATTCAAAAGATTTGTAAAGCTTCGAAGCTTCATTTTGGAGTGTTTTGAAATCGCCCATCGCTAGATATTGTTGAATAAAGTCGCTATTTTGTTATTTTTGGCGCACAAAAAGTATTCTCATCGCTTTATAACATTTAGGTTGAACCACTGTAGTCACATGAACTGTTTTAAATATGTTTTTAGTAGCTTTCTGGGCATTGAAAAAAGGAGTGTTCTTGCTGTCTAAGCAGGCCTCACTGAGCCATCGAATTTTATCAAAAATATCTTAATTTGTGTTCTGAAGATGAATGAAGGTCTTACGGGTGTAGAACAGCATGAGGGTGAGTAATTGAGTAATTCA
This sequence comes from Megalobrama amblycephala, assembly GCF_018812025.1. Taxonomy (NCBI): domain Eukaryota; kingdom Metazoa; phylum Chordata; class Actinopteri; order Cypriniformes; family Xenocyprididae; genus Megalobrama; species Megalobrama amblycephala. Next base: position 35,334,280 of record NC_063055.1, read on the forward strand.
TTTTTGGATGAACTAACCCTATAAGAACAGTGTTTCTTTTAAATACTGTATGTATATACATTACACTACCAGTCAAAAGTTTGGTGCAATTAATATTTTTTTTTAACATTTTTGAAAGTAGGCTGTATTTATTTGATTAAAAAAAAATGGATCATGTGACATTGAAGACTGGAGTAACGATGCTGAAAATTCAGCTTTGCCATCCGAGAATTATTATTTTAAAATATATTCGAATAGAAAACAGTTGTTTTAAATGAAAATGATTTAAATTAAAATTTTTACAATGTTTTGTAAAATGTTGTAAAAAGTTTTACAGTTACTGTTTTTACTGTATTTTTGATCAAATATATGCAGCCTTGGTGAGTATAACAAAATATGTTAATATATGTTTATATATATATATATATATGTGTATATAAAGGTGTGTATATATAGCAAAGAATTGCTGCCTCTAATAGCACTGATTGATTCAAATTATACACATACAAAATTAATTTTAAATGATGATTGTTTACAGTTCTTATGAAAAAGGGCAAAGTAAGAAGTAGAATTTTCTTGATTTATTGTCTGTTTTTATTTATTATAAAGGGGAAGTGTTTGAGACAAGCCCAGAATAGTAATAATTTATCATTTCAACATTTTAAAATTGAGGAAAATGTTGTTAAAGAAGTACAATAAAATCTGTAATGCTATTATAAGTTCTTGTTAAAATAATTATTTTTTAAAATCATCCTAGGGGACAAAAAAAAAAAAATTCTTGAGTGTGTTTTACTGAGATCTGGTTATTTGTTCTCACAGATAAAGACGAGTGCTCTAAGGAGAACGGCGGATGCCAGCATGAATGTGTGAACACCTTCGGCAGCTACAGTTGTCAGTGCAGAAGTGGCTTCGTACTTCATGAGAATAAACATGACTGCAAGGAAGGTGTGAAACACACAAACACACACTTATCTTATATGTGGATACACACAGAGGCAGTGTTGCTTTGAAGCAATAAGTCATGAGAGGCCATGTATAATCATAGTGTTTTGTTTTAGAAAACGGTAGCAACAACTACACTGCCCTCCAAAAGTTTGGAAACACCCCTGGCAAAGTGTGGTTTTGGATGATATCAGCATAAATCTTTATTATTTTTGGTGCAAATACATTACAGTAACTTGACATTATCATTGAAGACCAGCAATAATAATTTTCATTTTGATTACATAATAATGCAATATATACATGTCAAAGTCAGACATGCCCCTTTGCCAGCTGTGATGCCTGGTTACTGGTTTAAACTTGACCCAGGTTTGTAAAAGATTTTTGGGTCAGCACACCTTAATAGCTTCAACAATTGATTGCCAATAAAGTTTAGAATACAATGAACCAATTAGAACCCAGTTTAGGTCAGATAGCTGCTAATGCTGGATATTTTGATGAATCGAAAATTTAAGTTTTTTTCTATCTGTTTATATAATAAAATATGTTTTCATAGTTTGTGTTGTCTCAAATTATCACACATTAAAAAGGATTCATGCCAGTATTGTCCAAAACCTCACTTTTCTAGGGTGTTTCCAGACTTTTGGAGGGCAGTGTATATGCAGGGGTGCACATAAGAGGTGTGCAGGTGCGCATGCGTGGTAAAAATAAACGATGCGCACCAGAAATCATGGAGGGAAGCTCTTTTGAGTCCCAACGTTTTTGAGGACCGGTTCACAGGGACACGTTTACTTACTGGAGTAGGTTTTTTCTCTATCTCTGGTAAGATGGCAATCATGATGATAAGTGTGTTCTTTAATTATTAGGTGTGCAATGGATCGCAGTTAATCCGTACGGATAAGGTAAAACGGTTCGGCACGCATGTGATTTGCAGATTAACTGCTAAGTTTAACTATCATAGAGTGAAAGTTTATCATTTGGACGTGTTTTGTCTCGCCAATTTACACATTCAAACGATTTTAAAAGCGGAAGAAGAGGCGAAAAGTGGGACTCGCGAGCTGTTATCTGCGCGCACAGCCTCACACCCCGAAACGCGTGACAGAGAGAGAGAGATAGAGAGGCGTTTCAGACAGCGATCGAACACCGAATTGATTCCTCTTTCGTGTTTACTTTCGCTTGAACGGACACAAAATTATGTCAAAATACCTGTCTCGGCAAGTATTCTCTTGGTTATGTCATAAGTGAACAGTTGAGAAAGAAACCGGATGTGTGTCACTGTATTCAGTCCGTGCGTGCATCCCGTCTTAAAGTGACAGCAGCCTAATATTCTTGCTGTTGTCTGTGTCATTAATACGGAAGAGGATTAGGGCCAAGCAATAATAAAAAAATAAAAACCATCTCGAGATTAAAGTTGTTAAATTTCGAGAAAAAAGTCGAGATAAAATGTTGAGAATAAAGTAATTAAATTATGAGAAAACTTGTTAAATTAAGAATTTAGAAATTAATTAGAAATTAATTTAAGAACATTTTATCTCAACTTTTTTCTCGTAATTTAACGTCTTTTTTCTCGTAATTTAACGACTTTTTTCTCATAATTTAATGACTTTATTCTCAACATTTTATCTCGACTTTTTTCTCGTAATTTAACGACTTTTTTCTCGTAATTTTAATGACTTTATTCTCAACATTTTATCTCGACTTTTTTCTCGTAATTTAACGACTTTTTTCTCGTAATTTAATGATTTTATTCTCAACATTTTATCTCGACTTTTTTCTCGTAATTTAACGACTTTTTTCTCGTAATTTAACGACTTTTTTCTCGTAATTTAATGACTTTATTCTCAACATTTTATCTCGACTTTTTTCTCGTAATTTAACGACTTTTTTCTCGTAATTTAATGACTTTATTCTCAACATTTTATCTCGACTTTTTTCTCGTAATTTAACGACTTTTTTCTCATAATTTAATGACTTTATTCTCAACATTTTATCTCGACTTTTTTCTCGTAATTTAACGACACTTTTCTCGTAATTTAACGACTTTTTTCTCATAATTTAATGAGTTTATTATCAACATTTTATCTCGACTTTTTTCTCGCAATTTAACGACTTTTTTCTCGTAATTTAATGACTTTATTCTCAACATTTTATCTCGACTTTTTTCTCGTAATTTAACGACTTTTTTCTCGTAATTTAATGACTTTATTCTCAACATTTTATCTCGACTTTTTTCTCGTAATTTAACGACTTTTTTCTCGTAATTTAATGACTTTATTCTCAACATTTTATCTCGACTTTTTTCTCGTAATTTAACGACTTTTTTCTCGTAATTTAATGACTTTATTCTCAACATTTTATCTCGACTTTTTTCTCGTAATTTAACGACTTTTTTCTCGTAATTTAACGACTTTTTTCTCGTAATTTAATGACTTTATTCTCAACATTTTATCTCGACTTTTTTCTCGTAATTTAACGACACTTTTCTCGTAATTTAACGACTTTTTTCTCATAATTTAATGAGTTTATTATCAACATTTTATTTCGACTTTTTTCTCGTAATTTAATGACTTTATTCTCATAATTTAATGACTTTATTCTCAACATTTTATCTCGACTTTTTTCTCGTAATTTAACGACTTTTTTCTCGTAATTTAACGTCTTTTTTCTCGTAATTTAATGACTTTATTCTCAACATTTTATCTCGACTTTTTTCTCGTAATTTAACGACTTTTTTCTCGTAATTTAACGACTTTTTTCTCGTAATTTAATGACTTTATTCTCAACATTTTATCTCGACTTTTTTCTCGTAATTTAACGACTTTTTTCTCGTAATTTAATGACTTTATTCTCAACATTTTATCTCGACTTTTTTCTCGTAATTTAACGACTTTTTTCTCGTAATTTAACGACTTTTTTCTCATAATTTAATGACTTTATTCTCAACATTTTATCTCGACTTTTTTCTCGTAATTTAACGACACTTTTCTCGTAATTTAACGACTTTTTTCTCATAATTTAATGTTTATTCTCAACATTTTATCTCGACTTTTTTCTCGCAATTTAACGACTTTTTTCTCGTAATTTAATGACTTTATTCTCAACATTTTATCTCGACTTTTTTCGCGTAATTTAACGACTTTTTTCTCGTAATTTAATGACTTTATTCTCAACATTTTATCTCGACTTTTTTCTCGTAATTTAACGACTTTTTTCTCGTAATTTAACGACTTTTTTCTCGTAATTTAATTACTTTATTCTCAACATTTTATCTCGACTTTTTTCTCGTAATTTAACGACACTTTTCTCGTAATTTAACGACTTTTTTCTCATAATTTAATGAGTTTATTATCAACATTTTATCTTGACTTTTTTCTCGTAATTTAACGACTTTTTTCTCATAATTTAATGAGTTTATTCTCAACATTTTATCTCGACTTTTTTCTCGTAATTTAATGACTTTATTCTCGTAATTTAACGACTTTTTTCTCATAATTTAATGAGTTTATTCTCAACATTTTATTTCGACTTTTTTCTCGTAATTTAACGACTTTTTTCTCGTAATTTAATGACTTTTTTCTCATAATTCAATGAGTTTATTCTCAACATTTTATCTTGACTTTTTTCTCGTAATTTAACGACTTTTTTCTCGTAATTTAATGACTTTATTCTCAACATTTTATCTCGACTTTTTTCTCGTAATTTAACGACTTTTTTCTCGTAATTTAACGACTTTTTTCTCGTAATTTAATGACTTTATTCTCAACATTTTATCTCGACTTTTTTCTCGTAATTTAACGACTTTTTTCTCGTAATTTAATGACTTTATTCTCAACATTTTATCTCGACTTTTTTCTCGTAATTTAACTACTTTTTTCTCGTAATTTAACGACTTTTTTCTCATAATTTAATGACTTTATTCTCAACATTTTATCTCGACTTTTTTCTCGTAATTTAACGACACTTTTCTCGTAATTTAACGACTTTTTTCTCATAATTTAATGAGTTTATTCTCAACATTTTATTTCGACTTTTTTCTCGTAATTTAATGACTTTATTCTCATAATTTAATGACTTTATTCTCAACATTTTATCTCAACTTTTTTCTCGTAATTTAACGACTTTTTTCTCGTAATTTAACGTCTTTTTTCTCGTAATTTAATGACTTTATTCTCAACATTTTATCTCGACTTTTTTCTCGTAATTTAACGACTTTTTTCTCGTAATTTAACGACTTTTTTCTCGTAATTTAATGACTTTATTCTCAACATTTTATCTCAACTTTTTTCTCGTAATTTAACGACTTTTTTCTCGTAATTTAACGTCTTTTTTCTCGTAATTTAATGACTTTATTCTCAACATTTTATCTCGACTTTTTTCTCGTAATTTAACGACTTTTTTCTCGTAATTTAACGACTTTTTTCTCGTAATTTAATGACTTTATTCTCAACATTTTATCTCGACTTTTTTCTCGTAATTTAACGACTTTTTTCTCGTAATTTAATGACTTTATTCTCAACATTTTATCTCGACTTTTTTCTCGTAATTTAACGACTTTTTTCTCGTAATTTAACGACTTTTTTCTCATAATTTAATGACTTTATTCTCAACATTTTATCTCGACTTTTTTCTCGTAATTTAACGACACTTTTCTCGTAATTTAACGACTTTTTTCTCATAATTTAATGTTTATTCTCAACATTTTATCTCGACTTTTTTCTCGCAATTTAACGACTTTTTTCTCGTAATTTAATGACTTTATTCTCAACATTTTATCTCGACTTTTTTCGCGTAATTTAACGACTTTTTTCTCGTAATTTAATGACTTTATTCTCAACATTTTATCTCGACTTTTTTCTCGTAATTTAACGACTTTTTTCTCGTAATTTAACGACTTTTTTCTCGTAATTTAATTACTTTATTCTCAACATTTTATCTCGACTTTTTTCTCGTAATTTAACGACACTTTTCTCGTAATTTAACGACTTTTTTCTCATAATTTAATGAGTTTATTATCAACATTTTATTTCGACTTTTTTCTCGTAATTTAATGACTTTATTCTCATAATTTAATGAGTTTATTCTCAACATTTTATCTTGACTTTTTTCTCGTAATTTAACGACTTTTTTCTCATAATTTAATGAGTTTATTCTCAACATTTTATCTCGACTTTTTTCTCGTAATTTAATGACTTTATTCTCGTAATTTAACGACTTTTTTCTCATAATTTAATGAGTTTATTCTCAACATTTTATTTCGACTTTTTTCTCGTAATTTAACGACTTTTTTCTCGTAATTTAATGACTTTTTTCTCATAATTCAATGAGTTTATTCTCAACATTTTATCTTGACTTTTTTCTCGTAATTTAACGACTTTTTTCTCGTAATTTAATGACTTTATTCTCAACATTTTATCTCGACTTTTTTCTCGTAATTTAACGACTTTTTTCTCGTAATTTAATGACTTTATTCTCAACATTTTATCTAAACTTTTTTCTCGTAATTTAACGACTTTTTTCTCATAATTTAATGAGTTTATTCTCAACCTTTTATCTCGACTTTTTTCTCGTAATTTAACGACTTTTTTCTCGTAATTTAATGACTTTATTCTCAACATTTTATCTCAACTTTTTTCTCGTAATTTAACGACTTTTTTCTCGTAATTTAATTACTTTATTCTCAACATTTTATCTCGACTTTTTTCACGAAATTTAACGAGTTTTTTCTCGTAATTTAACGAGTTTATTCTCAACATTTTATTTCGACTTTTTTCTCGAAATTTAACGAGTTTTTTCTCGAAATTTAACAACTTTAATCTCGAGATGGTTTTATTTTTTTATTATTGCTTGGCCCTAATCCTCTTCCGTACATTAATGTTAATAAAATAATAATAATAAAAAACATCATTATCATCATTTATCATGTTCGAGAGAAAAGAAGATAGTCTGGAGAGCAAAGTGTGAGTACCAAACAACATCTCCAGGTGCTCCCTTGAGAAGCAGACCAAAAAAGTTATGTGCACCCCTGACTATATGATAAAATACACCAATGTTCAGTTCTCACCCTCATGTTGTTCCAAACCTGTATGACATTTCTCTTCTGCGGAACACAAGATATTTTGAAGAATGTTCATGCTTTTCTTCTTCATACAATGACAGCTGATCATTGCTATCATGTGCTAAAAAGGACAGATAAGCGCCATAAAACTACCATAATCACGGTCTATATACTTGTGCGCTATATTCCGAGCTTCTTCTGAAGAGATGTGATAGCTTTGTGAGGAACAGACTGAAATGTAGTCTGTTTTTCATTACAAATAGTCCTCTTTGTCATAGCTCTCAGATCTTGTTCTTTATTCCACATATTTAAGCTGCAGCACATTCGATTATGATGCACACAAGATCCAGTGGTATTATGAGATTTGAGAGCTTTGATCAACACGAGGCGAGTGAATGTGCACAGGATTGTCATTCTTGCCTGAAATATCCCTTTACTTTCAATATAGAACCGATGTGTGGTCCAGTCAGAGCTGAAACTATCTATTTTATAATATAAAGATAAACCAGAACCCTAAATTAGGATTGGAAATTGGTTTAGGTAAGGTTTTGGCAAGAGTTTCACCAAATCTAGCGGAATTACATGCTGTATGTCTGGAGGATCACTGTGTTTTCTGTCTGAGAAACAAACAGCAGTCTAGTTGTTTTATTTCCCCTATTAGCACAAGACTGCTCAGAAACCTTCACCATTGATTTCAGCTCACTGACACTAACTAGCGTCTGGATATTTTTAGAGAACGCCTTCCTCTTGCGAGCATAAATAGAAAGCGAGTGGAAATGCTTGGGAGAAAAGAAAGAAAATGGCAGAGTAAGGTAGTTTGAGAAGGTTAGGAAATGCAGGGCTCTTTGTGCTGAAAACAACAACAAGTCTCAGTGTTTGAAGTTTGAATGTTGCTCATATGATGAGAGGATGAGACTGTTTGTGTGTGTGTACTCGGTGTTGGACGTCACGTGTTCTTGGTATCTCTTGCAGCCGGTTGTGATCACGTTGTTAACAGTGTGAGTGGGACCATCACCAGCCCCAACTGGCCAGATAAATACCCCAGTAAGAAGGCCTGCACCTGGGCCCTGTCCACCACTCCAGGACATCGGATCAAAATAGTATGTGCAATCTCTCTCTATCTATATTTACAGGAGTTGGGTAATGTACAGCAGTAGCCCCCCCATTACCATTTTTCCCCATGATGTAACCAGAATAGTTAAACGGTGTGGTGAATTGGCTTAGGATCATAATCAGAGATGACAAAGGTCAGCAGGTTATTGCAGAAGCACTTCAAAAAATGAAAGTGTAAAAAAGTTATAGAACTTACATTTACTGTAAAGCAAATGTACTGAACTAATCACTTTAATTTTATGCAAAATATATATTTTACTAAATCATTTTGACTCCAAAATTGCTGGAAAATCAAAGTCATATGCCTAACCAAGTTGTGTTCCAAATTTGAAGTAGATGGCACAAAAATTGTGAGATTTTGTTTGGGCGCTTTCTGTGACAGTATCTCTTCTATCACAAAACAGTGGCCAAATATGGAACCTTGATTCTCAAACCTTTGTGTTTTGTCAAGATTATGAAAAAAAAAAAAAAAAAATCATAAAATAGTGCAGTAAATTTTGTAAAATTTGAAACTTGACACCGCCCACTAGGGGGAGGAGCCTGCTAAAATGATTTAAAGTATTGTTTCCATGATAAAGCTATGTCCAGTTTCAAAATAGTTTTCATAGGATACATTTTGAGTGTATAAGCTTTTGAATGAAACCTAATTTATGATGATAACTAAAATATGTGATGGGAACACCCTACATATGATAGGGTTGCTTGAATCTGTTTGTTTTTTTGAATAGACTCCAACTCTCAATTCCTGCGGTGCCCCTTAAGGGACATTGTGGTGGAAAAAATTTGGGATGGGAGGAAAAAATATTTTTCAAAGCTTTTGTATTCTCTAGCAAAACTTTTGTGTTCCCCCGAGAAACTTTGCGTTCTCTCGCAAACTTTTGCATTCTCTCGCAAAACCTGTTGTAAATTCGGACAAACACTTCCTGTTTAATTTCCCTCTGGCAGTGATTCGGACAGCAGTGTACGTTAACAATGGAGCGGTTAATATTTTGAACTTGGACTTAAGTATAAAGAAATATGTTCAGTGCTTAGTTCAAGGCATGTTTTTTTGTGAGAGAAAATATTTGCGAGAGGACGCAAATATCTTTGCGAGAGAACGCAAAAGTTTTGCAAGGGAATGCAAATATCTTGCTGAGAGAACACAAAAATTTTGTGAGGGAACGCAAAGTTTCTCAGGAATACAAACATTTTGCGAGAGAACGCAAAAGCTCGGAATTTTTTTTTCCACCATTAATTCTCCCTTTGTGATGTTCTACTCGACACTGCTCACATCCTCATACTGGGAATTACAGTGTACGTGTTTCTATGGCAACACTATGAATCTGCAGCGGTCAGGTGGTAGAGTGGTCACATGGTACAAGTAGGAACTCTCAGAAAATTCCCAGTTTACAAGCTGTAATTACGAGCTCTACGAGGACGTGAATGCTTTTTACAAGTTGGAATCTCGTAATGAAAACATGGCATAAACACAAACGCATTTTGTTGAGTTAGTTTTGCATCAAATACAATACGATTTTCTGTAATCGAGATCCGGCAGCAACAGCACTTTTTTTTTTTTTTGCTTTGATGAGCAATTTGCGCACAACTTTTCTTGCACATGAAAACACTCGTATGCCAACAAACAAATGAGAATCTGGAACAATTCATAACAATTGAACATAGATGCCAAAACGCCAAAAAATTTCTCTGTAACTGGCACAGATTTGCAGAAAATTTGGCAAATAAATAATTTACGGACAGTTACATATGTATTTCCAACCATTTATAATGTAAGCTTCATGTTACACCTCAAATGACAAAGGAATTTATAGTAATGTTAATATTAATTAGCCAGTCCCTGATCTCATTTTCTCTGACATGTCTTGGGTATGCAGAGCATTCGCAGCTTTTTTTGGAGAGTCAAATTTTTTTTAAACTCAAAAACACATTCTGTGTTCACCCAATGTATTTTCACGTTCCACTGCGCTGCTTTTCCATAGTTTTTGTTAATGTAAACATGTGCTAGACAGACGCATTTGACCATTGCACTTGCTTCTAGTGTCTACTGCAGCATCTTGCACAATGACACACCATCCTAAAAACACAGCACTAAAGTAGTTCAACATTTAAAAAACATCTCTAGACCTTGCGTCTTGTGCCTCCGTTCAAACTTCTGCCGTTCAAACTTTGACTTGAGTCACATGTTTCAGGCTTTCAATGAAATCGACATGGAGCCTCATCTGGAATGTGCCTATGACCACATTGAGATTTACGACGGTCGGGATGGGAAAGCACCAAGCCTCGGACGCTACTGCGGCACCAAGAAACCTCAACCAATCATATCCACTGGAAACAAGATGTTCATCCGCTTCTTCTCTGATAACTCAGTGCAGAAGAAAGGCTTTGAGGCTTCTCATACTGCAGGTGAGCACATCTGTCTAAATTAAATGTACATTAACATTACACACTGGAATCTGTAAGAGACTGGTAGTCTTTTATAATACAACCTTATATAATAAACTATAAGAGACTGCAGTGCTTTGTGTCATTCCTAACAACAGGCAGTGGTAAAATCACTGAACCTTATGGGTTTAATGGCTTATTGCTTTTTAACTCTTACCCTGCCAGCGTTTTTTTAAAAAGTTGTGAGTCACCGCCAGCATTTTTGATCCTTTTCACAAACGTTTCATGGCCCCTAGAATATTTTGTTGTATGACTATCTGAACATGGAATATATCAAAAGACAGAACAGAGCCTCTGCTTTAAAAAAAAAAACATTCTAGCTTCATGCATTCTTTTTTTATCAACACTTCAATGAATGTGTGGAAGTTTCATTAAAAAAAGCAACATTTTGAACAAAAAACTGAGAAAATTGCATTTTTGTCAAAGACTTCATCCGGATCAGATTCAGATGGAGTAGATCGAGTCCATCAACACCCCCAAAGCTTCACAGTCCTGTACCTCTTCATGGGTCGACGTTTCATTCAGTAATGTTAGGCAGTTTTAATTTATGTTGTTGAATTTTTGATAATATAGTTATTTTACATGTGCATAAGCAATGCTTCTATTGCTTGTTTCTGCTTCTTCTTCGCCTGTGTTTTGATCCAGAGATTCTTTATTCTTTCAGAAGATGCGTTATAGTGCCCCCTAACATATAACATTGAAAACATGGATTGCTGGAAATTTCCATCAATGGCAGGGAAGGAGTTAAGATGCTGTGTTCGATAAATAATATTTTCTAATATTAATAATAACTAAACAATTTTCCCATTAAGCAATATAGTTCATCAGCCATGATGTAGACTGTTTATGACTGCGATTAAAGATCATACTATGAATGGTGCAACTTGTAATGATCAATATGTTTGTTCATAGTATTAATTGAAAGATGCTTTTTATGGTTTGAATGGTTTATAACACATTATGTAGAAATCAAGATGATTTTTTAGTTTTTTTTTACCCGTACGTAATTTGGCCATTAACCAACATTAAAGAACCATGAACAGGCAAATGTCTTGGTAAATTATTGAAATATTATCTTAAAATCTCAAGTGTAAAGGCCTGTTCACACAAAAAACAATAACTATAATGACAACTATATTAGTATCCACACCAACGCACAATAAAGTTCTATAAGCACACACTGCAGTTTTGTTGTCTGCCGCTTTAAATGCTTGTGCTCTTTAAAGTCAGGTGGATTCTGATTGGCTGTCAATGTTTTTATCGTTCATCAGCTGGAAAAAAAAAATTGTCCAGTGATTTCAACTATATTGTTTCTCTGTGCCATTATCATTACAGTTGTGGTGTGGACTGACTCCATTATTATTTTAAATGTAGAGTGATTTTCATAACTTTATATTTATCTTAGGGTAATCGTTCTTGGTGTGAACTGGCCGTAACTAATATTTTAGGTCAAAGATGTTTGACTGACAAAACAGTTTGGGAATCCCAAATGTATGGCATGTATTAGAGCACTATGGGTTGCATCTCTCAATATAACAATGAAAGTTATTAGTTTCTAAGCTGCAGGACTGTTTACATGTTCATTTTCCTCTCTTCTCCAGAGTGTGGAGGCCGTCTGAAGGCGGAGGTGAAAACTAAAGACCTCTACTCTCATGCCCAGTTTGGTGATAATAACTACCCCGGGGCGTCAGACTGTCAGTGGGTGATCACAGCAGAGAAGGGCTACGGTGTGGAGCTCATCTTCCAGACCTTCGAAATTGAGGAGGAGGCCGACTGTGGCTATGATTACATGGAGCTGTTTGATGGGGCAGACACCAAATCGCCCAGACTAGGCCGCTACTGTGGATCAGGGGTAAAGGACAGATCTAGATTTACTATATAAAATGTACAAACATCAAAATGCTTGTACAATTCATGACAGGAGTTTTGGCAACATCCAAGCTTGTAGTAAAAGTGACTTATAAACAATTCTGTCATCAATTACTCACTTTCATGTCAAAAGTCTCATGGGTTTGAAATGCATGAGGGTGAGTAAATGATGTCAAAAGTCCTTTAGTAGTTTTAGCCCACACCATCAAAACTTCAAAATGCAAACTTTCCATAAGTAGGCTTTTTAATTAAATACAAAAATTCCAGTAACCAATCACACAGCACCAGCAGACCCTGTGTAAATGAATCCAGCTGTATGCAGAACCACAATTCTTTGCCTTCTCTCACTAATGACTTAGTTATGCTTGATTGGTTTCTGTGAGCTGTTGGGCATTTTGTTCACTGGGCCTTACAGTCCCGATTTACCCTTCTGTCCATGTCCCTATTTCAACAGACCTGTGACCCATTTTTGGGACACAATCCAGCACTTGAGAACCACTGCCTTATAGGACAAAGACTGATCTTTGAAAGAGTTCGACAGGGTTTTTCCTCGTTCCTGGAGAGCTGTATGTTAAATACAAAATCTCAGGAACAATAAAAAGTCAGTGCATGTAGGTCACAGAACAGCATGATTACATTTACTTTGGTCCAGTGAGAAATTATGAGAAGGTCTGACACGGACTTTAGACAAGGTATATCAGATGTTATACTGACACTGCCGCTGGCATTGGGTGCAACCTGCTTATCGACTGAGAGATGTGTTTTACTTGAACCGAGAGGATGTTAAACAGTACGCATTTGTCTCAATCAGGTTTTGGTAACTTGCCATTTAGCACATGCTTTTAATCCAAAGCAACTGACAATTTACTAACAGCAGGGAATATGTCCCTCGAGCAACATGAGCTTAAGTGTGCTGCCACATTAGGCTTTCACAGCCCAAAATAACCCATTAGGCTCACTCAGAGAAGAATCACACACTCAAGCTCTTAACATCTTCCAGACCGTTCGCTACACAGTGGAAACTACTCTGAAACTGTATCAAATCCTTTGGGGTTTAAGCCCTAGTGCACAGTCTCACTATCCACTGTTCACATAGGCAGCTACCTTCTAAAGCTCAACATATACTTCGGTTTTTACGAGTAAGCTAAAGTATTCGTACAGTGTGCATGCGCCCTCTACTGTACAGGCATGAATTTGCATTTCCTTCAGCCTGAGTCTTATTCATTTCACTGTTGGTGCCTTAAATTTGCCAAAAATAGAACTTTATTGTTGTTAAAAAAACAAACAAGCAAGCAATCCCAGCCCAGGTGAGAAAAAGTAACGATAAAGTACGTAACAGATTACTTTCCGTAAAGTAACTAAGTAACGCAATTAGTTACTTTTTATTAGTGAGTAACGCAATATTGTAATGCATTACTTTTCCCCAACTCTGTCCATATGCTCATTACGCACATGCGCATAGAATTTTGTTTTGCCCTAGATATTTTGTCCACAAGGTGGCAACACTTTCCCAGCTCGTTGTGTCACAGTCAAAACAGAAACGGGCGAGACTCAATCAAGTTTTGGAGGAACAATATCAAACTACTCTTGACTGCAACAACAACAGATACTGTATCAGTGTTGCTGAGCACTTGTGTGAGGGGATGAAGAGATCCACACAGCTCTAGTTTAAACAAGTACAAACATTTTTATCAGGCAGAATTTTTGGAGAGAAATGGCGCAGACGATGGCAACTATGTAGCGTGCATGTGTTGAGTGCCTTTGTTTGTGCACATCAAATGGAGCATACTTTGAAAGACCTGGCGTTCCATTGTATGCATACTCTAAGCATTCGCACCAAAACTGAAGTGTAATTTGGACTTAAGAAGGCATCCTCACAAAAATACTTTGTAAGTGCCACAAAAATGACCCAGAAAATATTACTAGAATATAACTGTAACCAGTGTTGGGGAAAGGTACTTTTAAAAGTAATGCATTACAATATTGCGTTACTCCCTAAAAAAAGGTAACTAATTCACCCTTTGCTGGGAGTTTGATTGACAAGCGATCTAACCAGTCATAACGCAGAATCCGCCATTTTGTCCGACAATGCATTCAGGAGTTAGAAGATTAATCACACTGGACTTGAACTTGAAAAATGGTGTGTACTGACATCTTTCTGCATTTGAACCAACATTCCTTCTCATGTTCATTCATGTTTATTTGATGCTATAAATGAACTAGTAGGAAGAGATGATCGGTTCACGAGCCTCTTGAGCTGAGGCGCTACAGCAATCTGTCAGGACACATTAAAGAGCCACAAAATGGTTTTTATTGTTCGATTTTCTTAAAAAATGACACAGTTTCAAAAAATGGGACTTTGTTTAATACCATAAGTAACCTGCTCTGTCTTGTCTGTCGACGTGTTGTCAGTATCCTCTTTGCTCCGCGATGTATTTTTCACTCTGTGTGATGTGACAGCGCCATGGCTCGTCAGACAAAGCAACAGTAACTAAGGGGGGCGGGTCTCTGTGAAGGGGTTACATTACTTTTGTGTTACTTTATCTCACCTGGGCTGGGCTTTCTTGTTTGTTTGTTTTTTAATAGCAACAAAAAAAGTTCTATTTTTGGCAAAGGTTAAGGCCCTTTCACACCAAAAGTGAAATGAATAAGCCTCAGGCTAAAGGAAATGCATATTTACTCCTGTACAGTAGAGGGCGCAGCTCAAACAAACCTTTCAGCTGTGCTGCCATTCTGGATTAAAGAAGAATAGAATACAGGAGAAGGAAGTTCAACACTCTCATTTCTAAATCTACTCTAACACTGACTGTAACTCATGGTTCCAAAATATTCTGATGCTAGCATGTTGCTAAGCTACACGACTTTTAAGATCAGAACAGATTTAAAAAACCTAGGCTTCATACACTTGCTGAATTTATAAATGCTTACAAAGAAAAACTAGACATTTTACACTAAACGACTGAGGATCACACACTACCAGACTTTTCAAGTCAATCCGTAAACAACAAACTTGAGCAAAATCATGCACTTTGTTGTTAGGAGATGAATGAAAACAATATTTGTTCTAAAATTGGCTCAAAATATCAGACGTGTTTGATATCATCAGATTCGACGCAATTATAGCCGGAAGCTGAAAAATCTGAGCCTGTGCTCATCAAAGTACACAATTTTTGTGTGAAATCTGTCAACTCTGACCAGCCCAAATCTGTAGGCTCTGATTTTCAGCAACTATTATCAATTCATTCAGACTGCAAAACGGGGCAAAAATCTGTGTCATGTAGTGTATTCCAGTCTTTAGTTTGCTATTTTGGACTCAAAATGAAGATTTTAGGTTAAAAGTTAAAAATGTATACGAGTTTGTCAGAGCCAATATTAGTTCAAGTTCCGGCTCATGGTTTTTCCGGCTCTTGTTGACTCAATGTTGACTTACTACACTAAAAACAATCCTGTTGATTTGACATTTTAAAGTATTTGAGGCTGGTTTGAAGTAATAAAAGGGAATTAGTTCTATGCAATGTGCTCAAATGTTGCCTCCATCTTTGTGTTTCCAGCCTCCAGAGGAGATCTATTCCGCTGGCGACTCCATCGTCATCAAATTCCGCTCGGACGACACCATCAATAAGAAGGGCTTCCACGTGCGTTACACCAGCACCAAGTTTCAGGACACACTCCACTCCCGTAAGAAGTGACCCCTAGTGGCCGGGAGGGGCCGTGCAGGGCCTAGGGGGAAGCGAAAGGGCCCCAGGGGGAGGGCCTCGCCCATCGCTCGGAACCCCCCGGCCGCCAAGAACACCCAGACTCGACGGACCAGCCGCAAGAACGCCAACCGCACCTCAGTAGTTCACAGGGGTTCTGGCATCCCCTACTGACTGTGAGGAGTAAAGCCATTCCGCAGTAGACCTTGTTTTTACCTTTTTTTAATTATTACATTGGGGGCAAGATGTTGAGGGGGGAGGGGGGTGGAACGTATTCAGTTGCTGGATACCAATATAGGGGCGAAATCGAAAGGGATTATTGTACGGGAGGGTGGGCGTAGTTGATCGGCTACCGGAACCCCCCTTTTTTTCATCTTTCATGAGCCAAGAGTGCGTTTGAAAAACACAAATACACTGAGGAACTCCTGCAGGAGAACCGAGCAGTCAACCAAACCAGTCATCTGTGCAACAGTGGGATAGAGGAAGTGAGAAATGAGTGGAGCAGGGCATTCGGGACGGGGTTTCCAACCTTGAAACGTGAGATTTACCGCTGCACTGTGGGGAAACAACCGTCTCTTCTTGACATTATTGGCATTGCTTGTTCATAAAGAGTCTTGTTGGCCATTGTGGGCCGGTTTCTTTGTCGTTACTTGAGCAAATGACACTGTATGTCAAAGAGTTGCATGTGGTACAGCTAGAAGGAAATGTGGATGTGATGGCACCAGCATTTGTAATAACTCGCTTTTTCCTGGCCAGTAGTCCAGAAGGTTCCCTGCCCGATTTTATCACTCTCCAGGAGGTTTTCCAAGAACAGTTATCATATTAAAAGACTAATAAACGAAACGTGGCCCATGTCTGATGGCTGTTAATTGCTTTTGCATAAAAACAGAATGGTGGAAAATTCAAAATTTGGTTCAGTTGTCCTTAGTTTAAGCACACATCTTTTCAAAGGTCCTGATAATATGCTTCTGTCCTCGTAACGCTCATTCTGTGCTTTGCCAATCGTGAACAAATTAGGCACAATCACATGACAATTGGTGGGCACTCTTGTGTCACGACGCCCCGACGCTGTTTTCTAGCCTTTTTCCTCTTTCTCAGGCTCTTTCCTTGCAGACCGAAATTTCACAATTCTTATTTTCGTAACAAATGTCATAGTATGAAAGCTGCGTGTATGGACCTTAGTCAGGGAAGACTTCTAAAACTTGAAAATAGATGTGATCTCTGACTTTAAAGAGGTAGTTCAGATTCTGTCCTCGTATCATACATCTTGTATGACGTTCTTTCTTCTGTGAAGCCATTTGGACGAACTGCTTTGTCCGTATAATGAAAGTCACAGCATTGAATGTTTGGAATGACATGAGGGTGAGTAAATGATTTTTAGACAGTAAAAAACTATTGAGCAAGTGTCCCTCACAGATTCGTTTTCGTTCACGTCAGATTAAATGTGGCGTCTACTCCGACTAAGGTCCGTTGTCTGTGCAGCAATACGATGTTGAGTTAAAACCTGAAAGAATTGTCCTTTTTAGCAGTCTTAAGGTGCCCTATTGCTAGATAGATGTTTCTCTTACATCGTTGGCTATGGGAAAAACTGTTAAAACTGTTGTAAAATGTAAATTTGTACCAATAACGTACCTCAGCGTGTGGGAGAGTGGTGGGATGGTGCTATTTCAAATGAGCCCTGCAGCCCCGGTCATGTCGGTCACCTATTGATCTCCACTGACGTCCGATGTCAGTTGGGAAAAGAGGACGTTAGATGTCAAGTCTGTGCGGAATAGTGCCGAATAGTCTGGTCCCCAGGGTTGATTTTTTTTTTTTTTTTTTTTTTGATCTGAAGTGTTCCCGCAAGTATGCAGTCGACATCACTGCTCCCTACCTCTCCCTCTCTCTCCCGCAGAGCTCCTTCAAAGGCTGTTGACTTTGTCTCCTCCGTCTCAACAGCTCTTTTCATCATATGATATCATTTCACACCTGTTTGCCTTTGTGGATTTACCTAAAGCGCTTTTAAATCTCAGGTTCAGGATATCTGATTGTTGTTCCCCAACCCAATCATTTCAAGACACTAGATTTCAGTCGTTTCAGGACTCGGTTACCGTTCGACTCGGGTGTGTGAAATCCAGGAAGGCAAATGATGAGGATTATGGTTTTTAGAGGAAACATTTCGGGGTTTTAAAAGGTTTTAGACGTTTCTGCCAATGCCTTCCATTTGAACTTTGAATCGGTTCACCTCAAGCCACGTGTTCACCTCAAGCCTCTCGATATACGTTCTTGCAAGCTAAGGATGGTTACGCTTATGCTCAAGATCAACTAACTTATATCCTAGTTCTTCAAATGGATTTTATTTTGTGTGTCCAAGAGAACGTCTATACCCAATTTCGCATCTCTGTATTTGAATATGCTTCCTAGCATAGCTTTGTAGAGTAGTGGAGCACTTGTACATTTTGCTAAGCAAATCACATTCTCCTAAGCATTATTAATGTTTTAAATGCCCATGTTATTTCCTGTTAGAAATAGTGTTTTGTGGCCGAACGCGGGCTTCAAATGATCTGTTTTATCATGAAATGTTACCTCAGCATAATAGTGTATGCTTGATCTGTTCACCCTGACCGGCCTTCCCACACAAGACTTGGTACATGTTTATGCATTTTATCATATGTATGTATGTAAATATGTATTAATGTATTCAAAGTACACTAAACCATAGATAACTTGATGAGAAGTAAGGCTATGTGTAATTGCAGACAAAAGATGCAATTTATTTATATTGTATAGCTAATTTTCACCTATGTATTGCACATAGTGTTAACAAGTGCATCTATTTCATAAAATGTTATTTTCATTTTGAAATGCTTCATGTCACATTTTGTCTTGTAGACTCAGGAATTGTGGATTGACCGTTTAATTAACTGAATAAAAGCCCAAATATACCGATTAAATCACAGTAGTTAGCGCTATGTAAGAAAGCAAATTAAAGGAAAACACTAGGCTAAGCACTCTATTGTAATTTTGAATGCGTTCTTGTAATATAACTGGTGTTTTTCAAATATAAGCTGAACACTGAAGGGAAAAGTCCTACATGTTTTAGAAGCATTTCATTATTTCCTAATGGTTTCAAGGTCTTGAGCTCACATTGAGGATGAAGTTTGGCTTCCTGCTTGTCTTGATGACTGTGTGGATTTCTAAATAAACCACATATCCGTATTGAATTTGTGAAATAACAGATCATCAATTATGAATGGTCACCACAGTGCATTATTAATGCCTATCTACCATTTCCAACATTAAAAATTAAGCAGAATTGATGGGAAGAGCTAAATAAAGTCAGAGATTGGTTAGAAAACACATACAAATGAAAATGTCTGATATTTAGTATAGTGAAAAACTTTTTACTGTTGTAATGGGAATATGATGTTCTGTGATATACCCATAAAGACTGATGTTAGTTCTATCGCAAGCCTTTTTGTGGAGAATCTTGTAGAGACTCAAGAAAATTCGGGGGACAATTTTACTAAGGTAATATATTTTGCATAAAGAAAATGAAGCACATGTAACCAACCAACCAACCAACCATTGTCAGTATATAGTGCTATTGTTATCAAACATCATACTTATTGTACTAAAATTATCTTTTAATTAATTTTTGTTATTGTGTCCAGACAGGATTTTTGTATTATAGAATTTGAAGGAATGTGCTTAGTATGGAAGCTTGTTTCTGCCACGGATTAAAACAATTTAAAAGATAACTGCGACTTTTTATCTCACAATTACAAGTTTACATCTCGCAATTCTGACTTTTCTCATAATTGTGAGATATAAACTTGCAATTCGGAGAAAAAAAGTTTATTGAGAGTTATGGATTTTATAACTCTCAATTGCGAGTTTATATCACACAATTCTGAGGAAAAGAAGTCAGAATGGTGAGATAAAAAGTCACAATTACCTTTTTTATTTTTTATTCAGTGGCGGAAACAAGCTTCCATAGCTTAGCTTATAAAAATTTGGCAAAAAATATACTAAATAGGTCTTATTTTCTTGATGCAAAATGATTTTGTACGTAATTTTAAGGTGAAAATGTACCTGCACATTTCTTTGTGAGATCCACACTTTTATGTTAGAATGTAGTATATGGTGTGTATTTTAATATTTCTCTAAAATAATCCTTTATCATGAAAAGGATGTTGCAGAAAACCACTCAAGTTGAGCAGATAGCGCTGTGAAGATGAACTCTTTGCAGTTTGTACATTCCTGCACGCAGAGGGCACTGGAGCGCAGTGGAGAGCTTTTTGGAGGACAGCGAGCGTCTGTGGATGTCTGCTGAAGTGCTGTATTATTTCCAGACTGCCGGTTAGGAGGTCAATGATCAGGCTGATTGAAGGTCGCATGTGATCATTGTGACTATGTGTTTTGAAAGACAGATCAATGGTAACAATGAAAACAGATAAAGACATCGGGGTAAGTGGATCCGTTTGGTGTGCAGAAACATGAATGCAAACAGTGGTTTCACTGGGAATTTTAACAAAACACATCAGAAGCACAACATTACTCTGCAGAACTCAATGTTTGTTTAACCAGAATCTTACAAAAGCCAGCATGAAATTCACCATGATTTTACACTTTTATCTTACAAAAGTCCAGACACACACACACACACAAAACCTTTTATCATGTTTACTTTGAAATACGATCAGTACTGCAACTCTCTTCAACGGTTTTCTGACAAATACAAAACGATGTACAGTAACCTCTTACATTATTAAGGTAGGAAAATGTTGGCTGTTATGAGGAACAGAGACCCGGGGCCTCATTTATAAAACGTGCGATTTGAACTTGAAGAGTGTGCGTACGCTAAAATCCACTCCTACGTTTATATTTATAAAAACAGTTTTTGACGTGGAAAAGAGTCCTTGTGGCAGAGAGCTTTTTTTTTTTTTTTTTTGCATATGTTCGTTCTCTGAATCAAACATATGCACATTTTAGAAATGATCATAAGATTAAAAATGTTGGATGGTTTCTACACAACATTTTATAAATAAGGCCCCTTGTTTCTGTTCCTTAAAGTCAACATAAAATCAGAATGGATCCTATTTACGTTCCTGGCCTTATTGAGCACGTCATACGAAGAAGAAACCAACACACACTCGTGAAAATTCATAACTATTTTATGTTTTGGTGCATTGGTTGCAACTTCGTATGAATTTGCACAATCTTACTCATACGATCTGCTTACGCCGCTCTGAGGGTTAGGCTTCGGGGTGGACCTTCATGCTTTTTTCTAAATATTGTAGGTTTTCATACAATTCAAATTGTATGAATTCAACACCAAGTCACCAATCTGTAAAATAGCTGTTTTCTCATGAAACTGAGCTGAAAAAACAAAACAAAAAACGTTCCTTTTCTTCCAGTGTTATTATAATTTATTATATAATATAATAGTATTACATAAACTATTATAGTATTTGTTAATATTTTGAATACTTTTATTCATTTTATTACTCATATCATTCATTTTTATTGTTTTTTAGCTTTAATTTCTATTCATTTTAGTTTGTCATTTTAGTACTTCAACATTTCTAATTTTCATTTAAGTTTTTTAAAGTGAAGTTTTTCATCTAATATTCATATTTTATTTTATTTTAGCTATATTTCAGTTAAAGAAAACATTGTAATTTTTAATTGTTTTAGTTTTAGTTAACAATAAGTTTCCTTCCTTTTCCGTTTCAGCCACCGTAACCAAGGCTTTTTGGACTATACGATAGCCAATTAGCAATTTAGCATTGCGATAAACTGGAGGGTAAACTTTCACTTTTCATCATCCAATCGATTCCTGATGGAACATGTTCCTGGATCAACGTTCCAATTCCAATCAACCAATCAGATTTGAGGGACAAGTTTACAGTTTTATGTCAAGTTTAGGCTTAAAACCAGGGTTTGGTGCTTTTACATCTGTGCTATTCACCTATAATTTCCCTCTGATTTTAGGGATAAGTTATGGGTAAGGTTAGGGATAGGGATAGGACTACATTTTCAGACAGGAATGTTGTTCCAGGATCAACAAAATACATTGACTCATCTAACTCAAATCCCGCCCTACTGTGTTTCCTAATATCCTGTATGATTCAGAAATATGTTCCATTGCAAAAGTAAAACGGCTTGTGAATGTCAATTCTCGTTGACTTTAACCAAAATGTACAGCACCATCTACATCTGGAATTCAATTAATTCACTTTCGAGTTGAACACCAACCCTGTCACAACATCCCTCAAGGACGGTGAAAAAGCAGCTTCGTCTTTGACTTTCTTTCTCCTTCAGTGTTGTCCTGCTCCCGCACGCGAGATGAATTCACAGAATTCACGTTCTTCTCTTCTGAGACTTCAGGGACTTAGACACGTCCTCACATCACTTCAGTCACTTCAGTTCAGGTTGTGAATAAAAAACAACATCGAGGAATAATCAACTCTTTTGGTCATACGTTAATGCAAATCCCTGACAGATCGATTCATGATAGCAAAGACAGTGTTATTCGCCTAAATGTGTCCGACGTCATTTCCCACGTCTGTCAGGGCTCGCTACCTTCATGCAGACTGTTCACTATTCACATACAGGGTTTCCTAATTTCTAACAGTGTGCCACATATTAAATACTTCATTTTTTCCCAACTTGCTTCCCAGTACGTTGTCTCGACGTCACAAACAAATCACATCTGCACGCTTGAAATCCACCTGGAATGAGGTTCCTCGGTCTGAAACGGGTGCAGGAGGGATTCGCCGTGCGATTTAGATCAGTGTGTCAGGAGCAAACTGTGATCCGGTCCACCAAAGCAGACCTCCACAGACACCCATGATCAGGACCGCCAGAGCGGCTTTGAGCACGGCTCTGGGGGGCCGAGTGAAGTCGGCGGGTCCCATTGTCGCCAGTAGCGCGGTAGTGACCGTGAGAGTGAACGCGATGGAAATTGCTGTGTTGATGGCCACGATCTGACCAAACTTGGCGAAAGGCACGATGACACAAAAAAAGAGCGGAATGGTTGAAATCACCGTAGTGACGGCACTAGAGACTATGGCAACACCCACGTGATTGGCTGCTTCAAGGGTCCGTAGCTGCCGTTTGATGGAGGAGTCCTGTAAGCCAAATCAGAAGGAATGACACTTGTGAAAACTCTTCGTATTAACATTCACCTCACGCAGTATTTTTCTTTCTCTTTCTTGACTCTTACTTTGGTGTCATGTCTGATACGCCTACTATCTTTTAAATCAAGAAGTGTGAATGGCTCATCATGTTTAGCTGTTTTGCAACTCTTGTCAGCAATTAAATTCACAATACTAAAGAGATGTGAAGCTCGAGGAAAGGAATGGTGGAAACAGAGCAGAATACAGGATCAGACGTGTTTATCTCATCAGTATGCTGACATTTCTCCTAGTCACTGGGTTTGTGCTCAGTAACAGCAGGATTTCGCCATAATACTGCAGTCAGCATGAATCAGTGTGTTTACACAATTTTTAGTTATAAAACAGATGTGAGTAAAAGATTCAGGTAGTCAGGGATGGGCAGTATTTATGATACATATATTTAAAAGACGTATTTCAAATACAAAATAGTATTTTGTAATTTGTATTTGATAGGGTTGATGAAAATGGCTTCGTATTTTGTATCAAAATACTTTAGTGTTTTGTATTTTTAAAATACTGTAAAATACCTTGTAAGAAGTCTACATGATGACATCATTAAATTGATTGGTGCTGATTGGTTCTTACTCAGTAGTTTAGCCAGACTTGTTGAGATCAGAATAGAAAATTGATCCATATGGAAGAAGGTGGTCAAGAAACGTGAAGGCTGCCAGCTTTCCATCATTTTTTTGCATAAATTGCTATAATTTTTAACAGTTCATGTTAAGTTTTGGTAGCCTAGGCTAAATAGTGTACCAATTTACATAATGTTCTTGAAAACAATTATAGCGAGCAGCAGCCCCCCCTATATTTATGATTTATTAGTTAAAATAGTTGCTATGAATACAGGTGCCATCAGTTGTCTTCTTATGAATGACTTGTTTGTCATTGAGTCAGTGTTGCTGATGCAAAGTAGGCCCTTTGTTACCAAACACCAAGTACCTAAATTAGGAAGCTCTTGGTTACTTTAAAACTAACCTTCATCTGGGAGATCACAGGGATATGTTAATACTGGCTCTGTTAAAGCCACAATATGTAATTTTTCGCCGCTAGAGGTCGCTTATTCAAAACAAAGGCATAGCTTGATGACACTTTGATTTCATGGAATCACGGGAGGTGTTGTCTTCACGTCTACAGTAGGTGGAAAAGAATCGTGACGAGACACTTGTCTCATAGCAGCTGCACTTGTCACATATTAGTCATGGTAAAACATCACTGTAAATCAAGAAAACAAGATTCAAACAATAAGACTTAATGTGTTGAGCTATATAACACGAGTAGTTTTCTGTTAATGAATGTATCCAAACATAAATAAAATAAATAAAACACATAATATACTAAATATACTAAAGTGTCTTTGATGTTTTCATGGTTTCAACAAACTAGAAAACTAGAAATCGAGGGTAATGATGTCATTGATAGGCGACGCACGGACATGGTCTGTGTCCTGGTTAAAACTGCTTATTTATATGGATTTAAACAATTTTGAAAAAGAAAAAAAAAAATTGGGATAATTTAAGTACACAAGTCAACAAAATATATAAAATAGTTCTAGCGGTTTTTGGACATTTTAATCCAAAAATCCTACATATTGTGCCTTTAACTGGTTGCATATGTTAGATTTATTGCATGACTCGGGCAGAGAAAAGTTGGTGCTATCAAACATTGTTGGTGTCAGTGTAATGGTGAAGGGATAAAATAGGCCAACTGATGGAAGGTTTGCGAAGAAATTTCATGCTCCCTTGTAAAAGTATTTTTTAGCATTTTTAAAATACAAAAATACAGTAGTTTATTTTGATACATGGTGTGGCTGTTGTATTTTGTAGTTTATTTTGATACACTTAAAATTTAGGTATTTGGTGTTTTATTTTAAAACGCATTTTGATGTATTTTTGCCCAACCCTGCAGGCAGTCATATAGTAAACACGGTAAAAACGTCAAGACACAAGCACACCTAAAGGTAGCTATAAATCTAATGATGATAAATGCTTTATTACTGTGTTATAATATAATGCATCAATTATTCCACCGTAATCCATTTTTTAAAAAGGGCTTCATTAAGTTCTCCATATGCTATTATGTATAATGCCATATAGAATGGCACGTACGACTGCAAACATTTCGCTTTTAATTTAGGAGATGCTGTATTATCCAGGCTAGCTTATACTACACCAATTTAAATGACTTCCCTGGAGCATGCCAGGGTTCAGTGCCTTGCTCTAGGGCATAACGGTGGGAGGAAATCCCAGCATCTTAACAGCTGAAGTGATGTCCCAAACTAGGATCCAACCGAGCTTTGGTGTTATGTTCCCAGATTACTACCAATGAAAAGGTCAGGGATGTGAATATATCATAAAACAGTTCCATTTTAACATCACAGGAGATAGTTGTTGAGTAATGGATAAGTGTAAATCATACCGAATTGTGATTAGCCAGTCCTGAAGTTTCAGGGTCCCCCGCCAGAAGATAGCCTTCCACTAGATGCAGGCAATAGTCCACCGAAGAGCCCACCAATATGGAGAGAGAAATGGCTTCAACCGCACCCATCTCCCACCCGAGCCAATACATCACCGCCACCACCAGACACACCATACCTGCCAGTGCCAACACACACACGTTATGAGGTTATTTCAAGATTTAGAGAGGACCTAAAAGAGGACTGCATTTCCCAAAGCATCATTAGCTAACTATGGTTGCAAGTTCCGTCGTTACCAACATAGTTCAACGATTTTCAGCGATGTTCTATGAACATTTGCAAACAGCATCTCAATCTTGTGTGGTTGGAACTACAGCGCTCAGGCTGTGGTTAGAAGCATAGTTTCTTGTTAAATGACACATGGACTTAAATAGATCATGTTCTTGGGTACAATAAGCAACTTAACATTCAGTACATTCTATATACTTAATTCTATTTAAAGGATTAGTTCACTTTAAAATTAAAATTACCCCAAGCTTTACTCACCCTCAAGCCATCCTAGGTGAATATGACTTCCTACTTTATGATGAACACAATCGGAGTTATTAATAAATATCCTGAAGTGTCCAAGCGTTATAATGGCAGTAAACGGGACCAACAAGTATGAAGCTCAAGAAAGTGCATCCATCCATCATAAACATACTCCACACGGCTCCGGGGGTTAATAAAGGCCTTCTGAAGCGAAGCGATGCGTTTGTATAAGAAGAAAATCAATACTTAACAAGTAAAATATCTAAAAAAAAAGTGTAAAGTGTAACGCCTCTCGCAGTTCAAAACGCTTACACTACGTCCTGTGCCTAGAATAGATTAACTAGCAGAAGTTATTACTCCTCCACCTGCATGTGACGTCATTAAAGGATTAGTTCACTTTCAAATTAAAATTTGAAACCAAACGGTTGAAGGTCAAAATGACAGTTTCAGTGCAGCTTCAAAGGGCTTTAAACGATACCAGACGAGGAATAAGAGTCTTATCTAGCGAAACGATCGGTCAATTTCGGAAAAGAAAACAAAAATGATATACGTTTTAACCATAGACGCTCGTCTTGAACTAGCTCTCTTCTCCTTCTCTATTAGAATTCCGGCAGTGTAGACAATAAGTATATGACAGCTTAGTTCAAACTTGGACTGTGGAGGGCAGTAATACACTTAGCAGCGTCTACACTGCCGGAATTCAAATAGAGTCGTAATCGACCGTTACGACTGCGGTCACGCCCGCTAAGTGGCAAAAGACTGAGCGGCAGCATTGGTTTTCAGCGTGAATGCCGCGAAAAACACACAAAACACATCCAAAACAGGAATGAGCTTTGTGATTGACTGTACAAATAGCTTTGACACAAAACCTGAGGTATATATTTAAAGACTGCAGAAAGCTACAGAAAAAAGAAGTAAATGGATCGCTGCAATTCACAGAAACAGCTGGACTCCAAGCAGAGAAACATGGATTTGCAGTTATCATTTTGTGTCAAAATGTTGGATTTTGAGGTAAAATCATACCGTATATATTGTATTGTTATATATTGTGTTGACAACTCAACAATTAAATATTTTCCATCTTATATTAAGATGCATAATTTGGTGTTTTTAAATAAACACTGACAAAAACTATACAAGTTTTAGGGCTGGACAATATGACGATATATATAACATTGATAAAAGTGATCACTCCGATTTAAACCTACCGATATTGTAGTTATATAAAATATTCACAGGCAGATTTGCTTTATGTGTTTCCCCAGCATTGAAATCAGGCACATTTAAATGTCAGGAAAAACGACTCCTGGCTGCATGTCAATATCCATGGATTAGGTTTATTTGACATGTCAATAGGAACACTTTCGAGCCCAACCTTTAGTGTAATCGTTTGATTTACTCGCATTTTCGCAGTTTCCCCTATTAAATCCAGTCATGCAGCAGGTTCTTTTGCCACTCAGTCCAGCTGAGGGAGCGCGTTCCGGCGGGAAAGTGATGTTGATGCATACCCTCTACTAAGAAGAAGAAGAAGAAGAAGAAGAAGAGAGCTAGTTCAAGACAAGCGTCTATGGTTAAAATGTATATAATTTTTTTTTTTTTTCGAAAATGACCGATCATTTCTCTAGATAAGACTCTTATTCCTCGTCTGGTATTGTTTAAAGCTCTTTGAAGCTGCACTGAAACTCTAATTTTTACCTTCAACCATTTGGGGCCAATTGAAGTCCACTATAAGGAGAATAATCCTGGAATGTTTTCATCAAAAACCTTCATTTCTTTTCGACTGAAGAAAGAAGGACATGAACATCTTGGATGACATGGGGGTGAGTAAATTATCAGGAAAATTTTATTTCAAAGTGGACTAATCCTTTAACAACAGCTAGTTCCTATCTCTATGAAGCCCCACCTTCCGAAAAGTGCAATGTGCTCTGATTGGTCGGCTGGACCATTGTGTTGTGATTGGTCAACTGCTTTGAGCATGTTACGGAAATGTCACGCCCCTTACCATAACCGTGAGTATACTGTGAAAACTCAAGACCACAATGGAGGCGTTTCAGGGAGTTCAGTGCTTAATGACATAAAGAATAACTCTCTTTGAAGTGCTTTTGTGCTTTGTAACTTTGCAGAATTGTTTCATGCTCAAACAGCAACATTACACACTAAAAATGTAAAAAAGCATAATAGGTCCTCTTTAAACTGCTCAAAAACACTCTGGTTCTGTTCTTCCTTTTCACTGTTTTTATTCCATCCTCTACTTGAATTCAAGCATCATTGCACATTTTTGAAATCTATTTCCTTGTTTAGTTGGACACATAGAAGTGGGATGATTTTCAGAGTCTCTTTTCATTTCACATAATTTGTATATTCGTTCAGTCTGAGTAATCACTTGTAGTGATAATATTCCCGTCTGAAAGCAAGTTAAATTACGGTCATGACTGGCATATTGTATTAACATATAAATGAGATGGGAATAGAGCTGCACATTTCAAAGGCAATGATTTTCACCATCAGTATATATTACACGAGTCAATTAAATTCAACAGAAGAAACAGGCATTTGATGGCATCGTCCAAAGGGGGACGCTGCATTTAGGTATCCTCAATGAAAATTAGTTGGTCGTAATAAATGGTGGTAAACCATATCAAAGAGATACAGTAAATCAAAGAGCGACTCTCACGCAAACACGTCCAGGTCACATTTCACGCAAAAATAAAATAAAATGATCCTCTAAAGAAAAACGTTTTAGATTTTTTGCATTGTGACTAATTGCTATTATAAACACATTTGCTTTAATGCATTAATTGCTTCTGTTTCCGCTCTGGAAGTCTATGGCAGCTCTATGGCTGCGGGAAAGTTATGAAATTTGGTGAAAAGCTTGGCTTTGCTCCAATTTCCACGAAAATTGAACCAGATCATCTTCAGACCATGCAGAAAAAAAGATATGGAATTCAAGTCGATTTGTCAAAACATTTTTCGAAAAACCAAGAACGAATTTTACGTTACACTTGCAGAAATTGATCTCCTCAACGCTTTATTGTATTCAGACCAAACCTGGTCCATGTCATCACAAGCATGACCTGAGGGTAACTGCTGCATTTTTGCACTTCGCCACCTACTGGTCGGGATATACAAAAAAATGGCTATTTTGCCTATAACTTCTGATCGGTTTGCCCAAAAATCATAAATTTGTCTTGTTAGATTCAAGGCATCATGATGAGTCAAATGATATCCAATTTTTCAACATTGGCTATTTTGAATTTTTTACTAAAATGCTGTATTTTATTAACGCATTAGCATCAGCACAATGTCTTGAAGGAGCCTGAGAAGTTTCAAGCCAGCGCCACCTAGTGGTAAAATCAAATATTCAAAAGCTTATAACTTTAGGTGTGGTCAGCTTATTACGAAACTCGGTGTGTGTCATCAGCATGCTCTGACACACATATTCAAAAGGTTGTGAGACAACGCCGTCTTGTGGTCAAATGTTATAATGAAATTTTAAGAAATGCTGATAGTTTTGATTAATTTAACCTTTTGTCATGACACTGGTCTTAATAGATTCCTTGGGTCAGATAATCTTCAGACCATGCCGGCAAAAGGTATGGATTTTGTCACAAAACTGTTTTTGTATTGTGCAGCAGCATGATGCCAAAATGACTCTGAGGCTGTATCTCTGCACTGCTTTGCCCTATTGACACCAAACTTTGCATGTTTCATCGTCACCTTACTCTCAACACACCACATCAATTTGGTCACAGCGACACCTATTGGCAAACTGTAATAAACTTTTCAATCATATTTCTAATGACCGTATTCGTGATTTTTCAGCCAATTTTCCTAAAATCATCCTAAAATGTTGTTACTTGCTTGTTGTTGCAGCTGGTCTGACGCCCCAAGCCATGTTGGCATGGCTTATTGTGCTCTTTGTGCTTGGCCCCCATAATTGCTGCTTACAGCTATTTATTTATTTTTGTAATTTTTCTACCAGTGTTTCTCATATACAGTAATCAGTGTTATTTTACAATCATTTATATATTCTTACATTATTTATTCAAATTAAATTATTATTAAAAATTATTATTAAATTATTATTATTAAAATGTATTATTTTTGTATTTTACAGTTTTCATTTTAGTTAAAGTAATTATGTTATGTGCTTTTGTCATTTTTATTACATTTTTAATATGTCTATTTAGCTTTAATTTATTTGTATTTCAGTTTTAGTATTTTATTTCAGTTAGTTGCCATGGCAATTTTTAAAAAAAAAATTTAATTTAAGTTTTTCATGAAATATTTACATTTTCTTTATTTTAACTTTATTTCAAATATAAATTTTTGTTTTTGTTTTAGTTAACATTAACAACACTGACTATATATATATTTTTTTACTGTTTTTAAAATACAACTCATTATTTCATTAAATTTCGTTCAGTGCGAATGCTACAATATGTACAAATATTTTACAATTTGAATAATCCATACATTTTTTTTTGGCATCACAATAAAGTTAATTTCTGAGTAAAATTGACGTAATTTTCTTTGTGTGCAATATCAATTATTATTTTTTCCAGTGATTTTTGGGTTGATATTATATACTAACAAAAATAATATTAATAGTTAATATTTGTATTTCAGTTTTAGTATTTTATTTCAGTTAGTTGCCATGGCAATTTTTTTTACTTTTTTTTTTTATTTAAGTTTTTCATGAAATATTTACATTTTCTTTATTTTAACTTTATTTCAAATATAAATTTTTGTTTT
The DNA here is from genome assembly GCF_018812025.1 of Megalobrama amblycephala. Taxonomy (NCBI): domain Eukaryota; kingdom Metazoa; phylum Chordata; class Actinopteri; order Cypriniformes; family Xenocyprididae; genus Megalobrama; species Megalobrama amblycephala. The sequence continues at coordinate 35,365,237 of NC_063055.1, forward strand.
TGTTTTAGTTAACATTAACAACACTGACTATATTTTTAATTTTTTTGTAGCGAATGCTACAATATGTACAAATATTTTACAATTTGAATAATCCATACATTTTTTTTTTTTTTTTGGCATCACAATAAAGTTAATTTCTGAGTAAAATTTTGACGTAATTTTCTTTGTGTGCAATATAAATTATTCTTTTTTCCAGTGATTTTTGGGTTGATATTATATACTAACAAAAATAATATTAATAGTTAATATTTGTACAGTGTACAATGTTTGCAAAGGTGTGACATACCCAGAATGCTCAGCAGGATTGGCAGCAGCAGAAGAGGATGTGCAGTAAACACAGCTACTGATGCGATGCAGATGGCAAGTGACAGCAGGAGACTGTAGAGGGCGCTCTCTACACCTACAGTCAAGGGGTAGTGCATAAAGAGGAGTTCAGGGAGGGAGTCAGTCCATGGTAAATGAAATATAAATAGAGAATCTGAATGCAGATTCATTATTGTCATTTGTTGAGAGTGAGGTTAATGAGCACTCATGTTAATGATGTCTGCGCATCAGACTAATCGCTCTTAAATTGCTCATTTATTCAAGCAGAGCCATTTTTATCAAAGCTGGTTTCGGTCTATGCCATGTTCTATTTTTGCTCTCTTGCCTATAATTTCCATGAAGATCTGTTTCCAGTGTTGGCAGGTCTGGAAGCCTCTTCTCAAGGCAGACGACGCTGGGAGTGATGCAAGCTGCTTCTGCAGGAAGCTCTCCCATTGGAGGAAATCAGAGAGAGTCTGAAACGAAGACTTTCCCTTGTAGGTGGTCTGAATCATAGAGACAATGAGAAAGAGTGGCATAAAAATGCTTAATAACCTGGAGTATGAAGTCAAGTTATAAAAATGATGCTGCCACCAGTGTTGGGGGTAACGCATTACAAGAAATGTGCATTTCGTAATCAGATTACTTTATTAATTAATTATAGTTAATTAATTTTTGAGTTCCTTTTTTTAAAGTAATGCATGTTACTTTTTTAGTTGAATTCATTTGCTCAAACATTTTTTCAAACTATACTGAATTAAATTTCTCTCTCTTCTCCATAACGTAGTCACTTAGACATGCGCAATCATGTGTGCGGGAACAGACAAAAAGTTCAAAAGTAACAAAACGCATTACTTTTTATTTTGAATAAAAATAGTTGCACAGTAGGTAATATAACCCGTAATGTTAAAAGATCTTTTGTATGACATACAGCTCTAGTGGTCAGGAAATATTCAAAGTGGTCAGAATATAATAATATTTCAAACAGTGCTGGGTAGATTACTTACAAAATTTAGTCGGTTTCTGATTACAAAATTAAATGACAAAAATTGTAGTTAGTAATGTAATCCACTACATTACACATTTAAGGTAATATAATCTGACTACTTTTAGATTACTTTTAGATTAATTTTGACCTCTCGTTGATCACATTGATTTGAATAGGATAATCTTGTACCATACTGATATAAAAATACAAAGAAAAAGAAAATATATTCCATTCTTTGTTATCAGCAACATGAAGTGCATGAAATATTACGTGATGTCAGGGTTTCTCAGACGGGTTCGTGAAAGAACTGCAGGGGGTTCATGAATTTAATGTAAAGCTATTAAATAATTGTATCATAAAAAATTTAAATTAAATAATAAATAATTTTAATAAAATTAATACAATCAAAATAAACATTCACTAAAAAAGTTAATATTTATATATTTTATTTGTTTACCTGCATGTCATGTGACCATTAACTGTCATCAGATAACTAACCAAATTGTATTATTTATTTGTATTATTTATTGACTTAATTTTATTATTGACCTAACTTATTAACTTAAAATCACAGGGGGTACTTTGAGTAAATAAATTTGGTCAAAGAGGTTCAGCTGACATAAAAGTTGGGGAATCCCTGCATTGCATGTAAATAAGAAATTATGTGAATTTGTACATTGTATGAAAGTCAAAAGTCTTCCAAAGACAGTAATACTGGTTAAATGACTCACTGAGTAATAATTCAAATAATATTTGTGTTTGTCAGGAGCTGATTAGATATGCAATGTTGCAGTGTTGAGAAAACATGAAGTGAAATGATTTCTGTAAATGCAGTGATCAGATGGTGTGTGGGTCTCAGTTTTCAGTGATAGTCACATGACTAGCGGCTGGTCTGTGAGCGATTCCACAAACCTGGAAGACCTTCTGAATGTATATAAGCAGTAGGCTTTTTTTTAGAAAAGAAAATTTAAAAGATAAAAAAGTAGTAGGGAGAATCAATGAATTATGAATAATTTACTGCTATTGTAAGAATAACGTAATCATGTAATTAAAAAAAAAAAGTAACTGTAGTCTGATTACGAGTATTTTTTAAATATATAATATAATTACAATGAATTAATTTTTGAAATCTGATTATGTAATCTAGATTACATCTAATCAGTTACTACCCCTTACTGATTGTAAATGTGTTTTTAAAAGTAACACAAAAGTAGCATAATGCAAATCCATAAAAAGTAATTAAATTACCTTTAAAAGTAAAATTCCCCAACACTGGCTGTCACACTCTCTAAAGCCGCTTTTCCATCTAAATTACCCAGAACAATTTGTCCCAGGAACTTTTTTCCCCCCAGACCTGTTGCTGTCTGCGTTTCCATTGCGGTCTGAAGTACCTTGTGATGTAGAACTGCGCACATCTTTCCAGTTCCCTCCGCATATACGTTTATAAGCCTGAACCTCGCTGTCGGTCCATCGGTCTTATTTTTAAACTCCATTGTAGAGATGTCAAAAGTACTGAATTTTAAAACTTTGAGCACTGTTGAGCAGATTCGTAAAGACCTCTGATTGGCCGTTGTGTTCACACGCTCATCAGATATGTCTGTGATTGGCTACAATGATCAATGCATGGAAGAGTTTGAATTTTAAAGCGTTTTGAAAGCGGGAGCATTTGAAAGCAGGCCTGCTTTCAAACGCTCCCGTGTGTATCTGTGTAAGCACTCGGTGAAGAGTGTCACTGATGTCTATTTACAACATGTTTTTGAAGCGTTGATCATTGTAGCCAATCACAGACATATCTGATGAGCGCATGAACACAATGGCCAATCAGCAAGGGCGTAGATTTGATTTCAACTTTGGGGGGGTTGAACGTTGGTATGGATGTATTGTATTGGGGTTTTTTTTTTTAATATTGGGGGGTTACCTCCCCCCCCCCATCCACCCCACAAACTACGCCCCTGCCAGTCAGAGATGTTTACGAATCCACTCAACAGTACTCAAAGCATCACATTTTTAAAATTTCAGTACTGACTTGGTACCGAAGTCAGTACTTTTGACAACTCTACTCCATTGTTGATTCGAATAGCAAACAACTCTTACTCAACTCTTACCGCAACAGACTTCTAAAAATTGTGGTTGAAATAAAATGCTGTGTGGAGTCAACCAATCAAAATGCTTCATGAACTCAACCAATCAGCATGTTCAGTGACCAAGTCCCACCCCAAAAAGGTTCTGAACTTTGAAAAAGTACTACCACGCGAGCAGGGACTTTCTGAGGGGGAAATTTTTACCCAGAACTTCATTTAGACCCTGGTTCCACCCCAAAGTCCCTAGTTCCTGGGGAAAGTTCCTGCGGTAGAAAAGCAGCTTTAAGGGCCAAAAAGCACTATAAAAGTAGTCCATTTGACTCAACAACATTTTTGTGTGAACTGCAGTAGTGAACTCACTGATTCAAAAGCCATAGAGATCCAGTGCACTCTACCGCCCTGCATGCCCACTGCACCATGGGATAGCTGGCCAGGTAACAGGTTGGGCTCAGGAAGAGAGTGACACTCCGGGTGAAGTAAGGGCAGAATGGATGTGAGGCTGTTTCCTGAAAGAGAGAAACAGGATGTGGTAAAACTGTGACCGATTGAAAGGGTATTTCAGAAGAACTCGCGGACGATTCTCCCTCACCTGATGGCAAACACTGAGCTCCACCAGGCTTCACCAGCTTGGTATTGGCACTGATGGCTTTGCACAGCTTGCACAAGTGCCCGATCTCATTAAACACATCAAAGTCTGGATCAAAGATCACACTGCCCTTTGAGGGGGAGGAACGTCAATAATCATTCAATTAATAATTCATAAATCAGCTTCAAAGGAAAACAATCAATGTATAGACTGAGACCACATTAAAAATCAAACCTGCAAATAAACAAAACGTTTTTTGAACATTTTGAAAAGATAGAGTTAAAATGATACAGAAATAACCCTGTAAATAAAAGTCCTAAAAATCTATTTTTTAAATAGAACTGTTTAATGAACTTTTGGACAAAATATTAAAAAATTCCATTAAAAAAAAGTATATTTGATTTTATGGCTATATACATATTCAATGTGGTGCAGTTGCTGATATTTATATGGACAAAAAGGAAGATGAAATCAATAAAATCTTTATAACAGAATAGAGACTACTTATATAAAATGCATACAAATATCAGTTGTGCCTGTATATCTCACAGTAATATGTCTTAGTAAGGTGATAGTTAAATGCTTTGTTTAATGATCAAAGCTCTGTAGTTTGTATTGTGGGGGCAAAACATATAATGCAATGTGTAATGTAAGATAAACAAATAAACCTTCCTCAAAAGCCTGATGTATCATATTTGATATTCACAAAAAAAAAAAAAGAAGATGGATGGATGGATGGATGGATGGATGGATGGATGGATGGATGGATGAATGGATGGATAAACCTAAGTTGTTTCAGTCCAGTAATTGTTCATCTTCAAATATTACTAACAATATCAATGTTATTCTTATGTTTACCTTATTAAAAATCAGTAAAGATTTCACAGCACAGTGGTGAACCACGACCTGAAGGAGGACGTTTTTACACTAAAAGGCCTTTTACTTGCTAAAACAAGTCTAATATATCAATTAGATGACAGACGGCATGCAGTAGATTATGTGCAACAGGTTATTCAGCAAAGCTTTGATCATGTTTATAATTAAGACATCTTAGAAATCTGTGCATCAAATATGATACAGTAGGCTTTATAAGGTTCTAGATCAAAAAATGTGTGACTGATATAAAATAAGTCATTTTTCATTTCTGCACTCTGTGTAAATAGTTTAATTATGTCGTACCAGGTCTCCAATAACATGGTTGTCTGAGCGCTGGGTGCGGTTGACCCCCAGTATGCCGAACACCACAAACACCATGGCACCGGTGTCCACTAGAGGGCGCACTGCTGGTTTCCCACATTCACCTCCACTGCAGGGGTTAAAGCCTGATGTCCTGGAGATCTTAATCTGGGTAGGAGCTGAGCAGATATAGAAGATGTATCTGATACAACTGGCAAACTATCATAAAAGAAAAGTATCCAGCATCTCCTGCAAAAGTTTGGGGCATATCGAAGGAATATTGATTCTTGAATCCATGAATCTACTTTTTTTTTTGAGAACCCAATATTTTTGCAAGAAACACAGTACATTTTAAATGTGTATATCTGCCATCTGTATGTCAACTACCCATTTTAAACAGATCTCAGTTGGAGATATTTTTAGGTTACTTATAAGGTCACTCTTGTGAAAAAAAAATACACTTTAGCATACTTTTAAAAAGAGTTTTTACTGCAGAAAAAAAAAATATTTTAAAAGAATATACTGAAATGCAAACTCAATGTAATGTTTTCAGACACTTACTGGTGTCACGTCAGTTACTCTTTTTCCGTAAGCTGAATACAGAAGGTGGTCTGGCGGAAACTAGATATTTTACTTCATAACTTGTTAAATATGGATAATTTTTTCTACACAAATGCATTGCTTTGCTTCAGAAGGTCTTTATTAACCGTCCAGAGCCGTGTGGAGTACGTTTATTATGGATGGATGTGGATGGAGACACTTTCTTCAGCTTCATACTCATTGATCCCGCTCACTGCCATTATAAAGCTTGGATGCGTCAGGATATTTATTAATATTTCTCAGATTATATTCATCAGAAAGAAGAAAGTCATATACACCTAGGATGGCTTGAGGGTGAATAAAGCTTGGGCTAATTTTCATTTCAACAAAGAGTCTCTCCATCACTGTCCAACTCCGTTCAGAACAGAAAAGGCTGAACAGTTTCTGATATTTTCAGTGAGTCTGAGGTAATCTGAGCTGCTAACACTAGCTCTTGAAACTCCGCCCTCTTCTTGAGAGCAGCAGCTCATTTGCATTTAAAGGGACACACACAAAAACGGAGTGTGTTTGCTCACCCTTAAAAAGTGACAAATTTAACATGCTATAAAAAATTATCTGTGGGGTATTTGAGCTAAAACTTCACATACACACTCTGGGGACATCAGAGACTTATTTTACATCCTGTAAAAGTGGCATTATATGACCCCTTTAATGCGACACAAGACAATTTACCAATTTACACCCTCTACAAAATGTAGATTAGTCAGTAAAAAATCATCTGTGACATTTAATATTTTGGCTTTCATCACTATTTACGTTTGTTTGTCTTTCTACAGAAAAAATATTAACACAATTAGTAACTTTAAGGAGTAATGCAATATTGTAATGCATTACTTTTAAAAGTAACTTTACAAAAATTGTCTAAAGTTACTTTTAAAAGAACATTGCATAACAAACCAGTTAAAATGATAATCAAGTACTTTACATGTGCTTTAGTATGTTAGTAAACACATCAAAATATGTGTACTTCTTAAAGCATGACAAAACATTATTAAAACATGATTAAAAATGTATTTTAAGGTAAGACTTTTAATTTGACATTATTATAAAGTGCACTTTTTAAAAGCATACATAAGTGTCATTAAAGTGCACATTCAGTTAAGCAAGTGCACTTCTTTTTCACAAGGGGATGTTCTACCACAGGGGTGTCTAAACTCGGTCCTGGAGGGCCACTGTTGTGCAGAGTTTAGCTCCAACCCCATTTAAACACACCTGAACCAGCTAATCAAGGTCTAATTAGGCATACTAAAAACTTTCAGGCAGGTGTGTTGAGGCAAGTTAGAGCTAAACTCTCCAGGACAGTGGCCCTCCAGAATGAGTTTGGACACCTCTGTTCTACCACAAGCTTAAATTATACGTACAACTTCAAATACATTTAAATACATGTACCATACAATACATGTGAATACATTAATTTACATGTACCAGCAGGAAGTGGGGCGTAGAAGCTGCCCTGAGTGGGTCCATCAGGCCCAGAGCTGAACACACACCCCGGCGGCCCGTCACACACACGGCTGGGGTACGGGCTGATGGTGTGTTGGGCAAAATAGAGCTTCCTGTCAAAAACATACACAAACAGGAGATCAATTACTGGATTATTATTATCCCAGATCATTTTCAGGCATTTGTTCAAATGGGGCACATACAGGGTTAAATGTTGCACAGTTGAGAAGCAATAAAAAATGATTTCAATCAGTCACGGCTCATCTGTGAACATCACGTGTCCCCCCTCACACTCGCCTGCTGTGTTGCTGCTCAACCAAAGCCACGTAGAACTCAAACTCTGATCTCCAGCGACGGCCGCCGTCACATGACCGCAGTGTAAGCATCCAGCGAGGGCGGGGGTGATAGGCGTGAGACACACACACGGTCATCCGCGTGCTGAAGTTGCTATGGGGACTGCTGTAGGCCTGTTACCGTGACAACACATCGATCAGTGTTTGTCAGCTCAGATGGAATGGGGCTATAAGGGCAATTGAAGCGTGCTGAGGTGATACGAACACGCGGCTGCGCAAATTCCTCCGAGGCTGATGGAATTCTGAGGCGTCGCAATACATTACGTATATTGAAAGCTTTGTTTTTTCACCGAGGCATTAGCAAACAGGCGGTAATGGTTTTTGTCTGCGTAGTGAAGGTATTACGCAATGTGAAAAACACATTTTCAAGCCATAATTATGTTTTCAAGAAAATGGCTTATCACAGCTGTCTCACGACAACTGTTTGTGCTTGTATAAACCCAACTTGTTTCCTTTTCTTTGCTTAATGGAGAATGTTCAACCGGCAGTCATGCGAGTCTCTGTGTGTGTAAATGTTTGCCAGAGTAAGGCAAAAACAAATAGTTGGCTTTTTTCCAATTAATTTGTGTGAATATGAATTGAATTGATCACGGCTCACGGGATGTTGAACTGGAATGACAGGAAGAAGAATTTACTGCAATTCAGAGAAATTCAACAGTTGCACAACAGACAAATTTCATTAGTTAAGGCCAGTTCACAGGAAGGACTATAAAGATAAAGATAAAGATATATATTTTTTCTGAATATAAAAGAACATTACCCTTGGAATCACTTATATGCTAATATAGTTTTCATTATCTGTACTGTTATCGTTCTTGGTGTGAACGGGCCTTTAAACAGTGGGCAATTAAATAATTATTAAATAAAATGATTAATTTCACTAATTTTTCCCTTATGGAAAAAAAACAATTCTCAAATGATCAGATTTATTTCAATACTGTCAAAATATTAAATAAACCCATAAAACCCATAAAATGTTTTGTTTTTGCCACACAAAATATTCACCACATTGTTTTCAGATTCAAAATTTTAATAAAAAATATCAAAATTTGAATCTGTTTATATTACATAAATTAGTAAAATGAAAGTTATAATTAAATATAATATGAAATAAATATGTACAAATACAAATTCAAATTTGTTTCAAGCACTGATTATTTACCAGAAGAATGTAATGTTTTAACAAATGTCCTTATGTTGAGTGTACAGTGTTGTTATTGTTAATTAAAAACTAAAACTTATAAAAAATAATTTTCATTAATTGAAATAAACCTGAAATTAAATAATGAAAAACTTCAAATGATGAAAAACTTGAAGAAATGTTGCCTTGGCAACTGAAATAGCAATAAAGCAATAAAATTAAGTAAAACTGAAATAAAAATACATTAAAGCTAAATATAAATTAAAAATTTAGCTGGAAGCAACAATTAAAGGGTCAAGCACAAAAAAGGCATGAGTTATGCAAGCATGGCTGGAGCATCAGACCAACTGCAACAATGAGTAATTAAAAACATTTTAGATGATTTTAGTCAAAATGTAGTAACATGACTTAATTGCTTATCACTTTCGACCAATAGGTGGCGTTGTAACCAAATTGATGTGATGTGGTCAGTGTGGGGTGACAATGAAGCACACAAAGCCTTGTAGAGATACAGCCTCATTTTGGCATCATGCCGTCAACTTCGTTGATTCGTTAAACGATAACAATTTATATGGTATATCAATACGAAATCCATAACTTTTTCTGGCATTGATCTGATTCAGAAAAAGTAGGTTTTAAGTTGTTTTTTTCTTTTAGAAAATGTAGGTTTTCAAGTAAATTCAAAATGGCGGACAACAAGTTCGACCGACTATGGCATAATTGGTATCATTGTTCTCGGTATGACTTAAGGAATCTATCAGGAAAATAAATTTGCTTATTTTTCAATAAAATAAGCAAAATAAATGTTTTGAGTACCTTCAAGGCATCATGCCGAACATGCATACTTAATTTTTTTAATGCTACGCCAATGCGTTCGTGAAATATAGCATTTTGCGACAAAATTCAAAAAGGCTGACACAGGACAATTAGATATTGTTTGACTTGGCATGCCGCCCCAAATCTAAAGAGACTTAAGAGACTTGAAGCAAAACTTACTTTGTCAAATTTGTTTGCAAATTATTCAAGAATTAGCTTGAATTCCATTACTTATTGTTGGCATGGTCTGAAGTTGATCTTATTTGATTTTCATGAAAATCAAAGCAAGGGTCTAGGAGAAGTTCGAAAAAGTAGGTTTTTCATAAAAATCAAAATGGTGGAAAAAATTCAATGATGGAAAATTAGGGCATAGGGTGAATTCAGTGCTTTGCCCCTAATAATAAGAACACTAACGGATACAATAGGTGCCTACGCACGTTCTGTGCTTGGCCCCTGATAAAAATGACAAAAGCACTTAACAAAATTACGGAAGAGGATTAGGGCCAAGCAATAATAAAAAAATAAAACCATCTCGAGATTAAAGTTGTTAAATTTCGAGAAAAAACTCGTTAAATTTCGAGAAAAAAGTCGAGATAAAATGTTGAGAATAAAGTCATTAAATTACGAGAAAAAAGTCGTTAAATTGCGAGAACAAGTTCGTTAAATTATGAGAAAAATGTTAAATTTCGAGAAAAAAAATCGAGATAAAATGTTGAGAATAAAGTCATTAAATTACGAGAAAAAGTTCGTTAAATTACGAGAACAAATTCGTTAAATTATGAGAAAAATGTTGTTAAATTTCGAGAAAAAAATCAAGATAAAATGTTGAGAATAAAGTCATTAAATTATGAGAAAAAAGTCGTTAAATTACGAGAACAAATTAGTTAAATTAAGAATTTGTTCTCATAATTTAACAACTTTTTTCTCGAAATTTAACGACTTTTTTTCTCATAATTTAACGAATTTGTTCTCATAATCTAACGACTTTTTTCTCGTAATTTAATGACTTTATTCTCAACATTTTATCTCAACTTTTTTCTCGAAATTTAACGAGTTTTTTCTCATAATTTAACGAGTTTATTCTCAACATTTTATCTCAACTTTTTTCTCGAAATTTAACGAGTTTTTTCTCATAATTTAACGAGTTTATTCTCAACATTTTATCTCGACTTTTTTCTCGAAATTTAATGAGTTTTTTCTCGAAATTTAACAACTTTAATCTCGAGATGGTTTTATTTTTTTATTATTGCTTGGCCCTAATCCTCTTCCGTACAAAATTACTAGCTTTTAAAGTAGAATTAAATTAATTCTCTAGGAATTTAAACATACCAGTGTTATTTTAGCAATATTCTAAACAATAGAATTCTAAACAATACTAAAATTATGTTTAAATTCCTAGTTAATTTAATTCTACTTTCTTAAATTCCAAATACATTTGTGCATCCTATTTGCCTCAATTCAAATTTAACTCAGAAATTGAACAGAAATGGAATTTAAAGGCATTCTCAATTCTCTTCTGAATGGAACTCAGTCCTGGTGTTATTGGTGTCTGTGTGAATGTGTGTGAATGTGTGTGGCCATACAGACCTGAAAGAATGGCACGTCCCCGTGCCCAGCCGATGATGCTTGCCAGGGTGCAGGTACACTGGCACTTAGTGAATAGCGATATAGAGGAACAGCAGAGCCCATCTCCAGTTTAAACACATAGACAGTAAGGAGACCACCTGCAGAATTGTAAAAAAGACTTCTTTCAAAAACGTTAAAAAAATCATAACTTCTAAAGTAATGTTTTTTGCAAAAACTTGTTCAACTGACAACCCTTGACCCTCTAGGCGGTATACATTAGGATGGGAATGAGTCTTCATTATGTTTTGAATATACAGTATTTCTGATAAAACATGATTTTGTCAATGTTTAGGACTGCACTAGCATTTTTGACCTCAAAGCTAATAGACATGGACACAAAACGTGGATTGAATAGATTATTTAATAAACCAATTAAAATTGCAACAGTACGTCAGGGGATGTATATAAATAAGGGAGTGCATTTTTGTTTGCATTTTATTTGGGGATTTCACGGGAGAAGAACTGTATGTGTGAGAGCTGTGTGTGCCTCATAAAAAACAGTATTGTTTTATATGAATATGTTGCCCATGAAAGGGTCCTCCAAAAAATGTTTTATGACTGGTAAAGGGACGATTCAAAGTGAAATATCCTCAACCAGATACTGCAGCCACTGTTCAGGGAGGAGAGACTGCATAATAACAGACTTCATAGACTTCAAAAAGCCACTGCTGTTAAAAGAACATCCAAACTTTTGTTTTCAAAGCACATTAAGTTCATTAGGTTAATTAATTGTGGGAATATAGCCAGAAATTTATTGCACTTTGTAATATTATGCAGACAATTTCTAAAGTTACTGTCAAACTAAAAGCAGATTTCAATTGATTTCTAGCTGGTCATTACTTCTTATGCGATATACACCATAAATATACAACGATGGTGCACTCATATTACTATGAATGGGAGAAAGTGCAACACACAATATGGTGGAATAAGTGCCAATCACCAATTTGTGAAGTCATTGCGTGACTGCAGCTGCCATTAGAAGCTCCGGCTGCAATAGAAACAGTCAGTGTTCTGAGATGCACGCTTGTGAATGCACATGCGCATTAGCTGGTGTAGCCTGAAAAATGCAGCTCGTGTTTTAAGGTGAGTTTACACCAAAGATTCACAACGAGACAAGCTGTAACTACTAAAAGAATAAGGTCTGCAACATTCGAACACTGTGTCTACACCCGGCATGGACATATTAAAGTGTATACGGGACTTAAAACCTGCCAGTGTACACCAATGCAACTAGACGAGACAGTGTATAGTTTCTATAGTAATGACTCTTTCTTTCTCTTTGTCAGCTTTCTGCAGCACAGCCGTCAGACTTCCAGTGAAAGCAACAGACATGATATCAAAACTGATATAAAATAAATATATAAGAATATAAATAAATAATATGTAATAAATATATTAAAATAAATACATTATTATTATTACTAACAATAATAATAAACAGAAAAATAACAGACAATAATGATACATTTTATTTAATGGGAGCATTTGGACCTGGATAATGGATGGGGGTGCTGGACAAAAAAAATGTTGCGAACCACTGTCCATCTTGGCCAACCTGGTTAGAGCTAGTAGAACACCTTAGCTAAGCTGGTGTGGACCCGGGTGAGCTGTTTAACCCATGTTCTGAAGCTGGTTTACCAGCTTGACAACCTTTCACTGGGATGACCTGGTTTTTCCAGCAGGGAAGGCATCAAAGACTGATTAAGTTTTGATAAAACAGGTGTCGGTGTTTTTCCACCCGTTCCCCCCAGCAGAGCAGAAAAACAAACCTGCGAGCGTCTGTGCGGTGCTGTTGGATGCTGGTTTGGACTGGTTTAAGGGAATTGTGGGATGGTTCCCTGAGGTAGAGCTTGTGAAATCAGCAGTGCTGTGCAGATTATGAGGTCGCTCCATAAAAACACCTGAGAGACACAGAGAGGTCGGACATGTCAGTGTGTACTGGTTTATTTTTTGTTATGTCTCAAATTTAGAGCTAGTCAGTGGAATTTCTTAGGCATGTACCATTGTAGTATTAGCATTAATATTACTACTAGTATTATTAGTGTTGAATTTGAGTATAGAGTACCACACAACTATGTTAATCATAGTATTTATCATAGCACCATGCTATTCTCTTTTGATATCATAATTGTACATGAGCAACGTTAGCGGTATGTAATGTTTAACGTACACTAAAAATGCACACTTCTGTTCAAAAGTTTGGGGTCGGTAAGGTTTTTTAATGTTTCTGAAAAGTCTCTTCTGCTCACCAAGGCTTCATTTAAATCAAAAATAGAGTACAGTAATATTGTGAAATATGATTGCAATTTAAAATAACTGTTTTCTATTTTAATATATTTTAAAATGTAATTTATTCTTGTGATGGAAAGCTGAATTTTCAGCATCATTACTCCAGTCTTCAATGTCACATGATCCTTCAGAAATCATTCCAATATGCTGATTTGCTGCTCAATAATCATTTCTTATTATTATCAATGTTGAAAACAGTTGTGCTGCTTAATATTTTTGTGGAAACCATGTTACTTTTTTCAAGATTTTCAATGAAAAGGAAGTTCAAAAGAACAACATTTATGTGAAATATATTTTTGTAACAATGTCAGTCTTTTTAATGCATTTTTGCTGAATAAAAGTATTTATTTCTTTAAAAAAATACTGACACAAACCTTGAATGGATATTGTTAAATTCAAAAAGTTAGAAATACTGTATTTGTCAGGATACTACGGAAGAGGATTAGGGCCAAGCAATAATAAAAAAAATAAAACCATCTCGAGATTAAAGTTGTTAAATTATGAGAAAAAACTCGTTAAATTACGAGAAAAAAGTTGAAATAAAATGTTGAGAATAAACTTGTTAAATTACGAGAAAAAGTCGAGATAAAATGTTGAGAATAAACTCGTTAAATTACGAGAAAAAACTCGTTAAATTTCGAGAAAAAAATCGAAATAAAATGTTGAGAATAAACTTGTTAAATTACGAGAAAAAACTCGTTAAATTTCGAGAAAAAAGTCGAAATAAAATGTTGAGAATAAACTCATTAAATTACGAGAAAAAACTCATTAAATTTCGAGAAAAAAGTCAAAATAAAATGTTGAGAATAAACTCATTAAATTACGAGAAAAAACTCGTTAAATTTCGAGAAAAAAGTCGAGATAAAATTTTGAGAATAAAGTCATTAAATTTTGAGAATAAAGTCATTAAATTACGAGAAAAAAGTCGTTAAATTATGAGAACAAAGTCATTAAATTATGAGAATAAAGTCATTAAATTACGAGAAAAAAAGTAATTAAATTATGAGAATAAAGTAATTAAATTAAGAGAAAAAAGTCATTAAAGTCATCAAATTCGGAATTTAACGACTTTTTTCTCATAATTTAATGACTTTATTCTCAAAATTTTATCTTGACTTTTTTCTCGAAATTTAACGACATTTTTCTCATAATTTAACAAATTTGTTCTCGTAATTTAACGACTTTTTTTCTCATAATTTAAAAACTTTATTCTCAACATTTTATCTCGACTTTTTTCTCGAAATTTAACAAGTTTTTTCTCGAAATTTGACAACTTTAATCTCGAGACGGTTTTATTTTTTTATTATTGCTTGGCCCTAATCCTCTTCCGTAGGATACAGTGACGCAGGATGGGAAATTATGTGGGGAACAGAAAATAACATTTCATTGTTTTACATATTTCAAAATCCAGGTTCATGATTTTGAATCTCAGATTTTCAGTCAACACTTCAATACTAATATGTTTTCATATATTTATGACTGAATATATAACAACTGCTATAGTTTAAGCATTACATACTTGATTCTGACTGGTCAGTTGATGGCATTTTGTGGTTGAATATTTTTGCTAAACAGTTTATAAACAATTTTCTACATAGCTGGTTTAGTTTCATGTCTCCTGTGTGATGAATAATGTACAGTCACCTGATCACAACAACAAAAAATAAAGCCCTTGTGGGTGACACTAGACACTGATGCAAAGCAGATATTATCCCTTATGTAATGGCTTATTGATTAAAGTTATTACCTGACACACAAATATTGTCTCTACTCATGTTTCGGCTCATTGCCCGCTGCCTTCATCTACTGTGTCGTGCCATGAGCAGAAAATCTGTTGTCTAATTAAATAATGCAGCACAAATGAGTCAAGCGATTGTTTTCAATGACCCACTAGAGTGTACTGCACTGTTTAGAAGGCTCACCTGAGCACATATGGCAGGCAATCCCCTGAGCGCTCAGGTTACTGCGCAGGTCCAGCAGTCTCTGCAGGTTGGTGTCTCTGTGGAACAGCACAGGCGCGTGACTGGCCGGCCGCAGGAGACAACAGCACCACACTGAGCCCAGCAGAACCAAAACATACACACCTGAAAAACCAGACAGGATTAGATGTGCGATGTGGATGGCGGAGGATGTTTATCACAACAAGCTAATGCTGGGATTTAAATGCATCCTGCTACATTATGCATGACTGTATTATTTGAAACTGTCTCTAAGTCTATAATTATACCGCCGTTGTTTCGACACTGCCCAGGCTGCTCACCTAATAAGAGGAATGAGCAGTGGGGGCCTGAGAGAAACCTGGCTCTAATTTAGCTTATTGACATGCATATACAGCTGCATAAATATGCATTTACACAATAGGCGTTTGTTGAAATTTCTTGATACACTCCACCATGCTAATACAAGCTTAACTGCATTGTCGCAGGCACATAAGGGATGCAGTTCATAGCTCTTTTGTTTGAACTGTGAATAGACTGACCTTGAGAATAAGAAAGAAATTACACGGAGTCTGAAACAAAACAGCCAGGAAATTTTCATCTTACTCATGCACAAATTGTGTGTACATTAGCAGAAAAATGTAAATGTGACTTGCATGAGTTCACTACTGTACTCTTTGTTCGTTTACGGATAATCATTTACCAGACCTTTATACATGTGTAAGCATTCTTTAGTTCTTATAAAGGCATATTTTTAAAATAAATTTTGGTGCAATTATTTAGACACTGTCACAACGTAAAGGCATTGTAGTAGAAAGTCACATGACGAAGATGAATAAACAGGAACTGACTTTACTAATGAACAGAATGAACATAACGGGATATTTATACACACAGTAAATGAGGAACTAAATCATGAACACCTGAACGTGATGAACAACAAATTAGTTCCCATAGAAGCAAACAAGAACTAAGACAAACATCACAGGAACTGAACTAAACTGAACATAACCGTGACATAAGCTCCCCCTCCTGGAAGGTGTGATCTCGCGGCTTAACAGAAATAGTCCAACAGGAGGAAAAAGGGTGTAGGCTTCGGTGGAGGGCATGGAGCTGGTGAAGGACAGGAGCCTGGAGGAGTTGCTAACCACAGGCACCAGGGTGGCCCTGACAGTGGGACGATCCAGGGCGGAGTCCTGACTGAAGAGCTGGACGGAACCCTGGGACCGATCGGCAGAGGCAGAATCATGATGCCTGGAGGAACCTGCGGAGCAGAGAGGCTGATGGACCAAGGTGACATTGATGGCCTAGAAGCCTGAGGCTGGGCTGCTGGTTCGCGGGACTGAGGCGGCAACAGGGACTTGGCTGACTGGGGCGACTATGGAGCGAGGGAGGATGACTGGGAGGACAGAGAAAGGGAGGAGCCAGATGATGCCATAGGGGTGGAGGGTGTAGGCACCGCCAAGTCCGTGGCGGAAGTCCGTGACGGAAGTCTGTCATGGAAGTCCGTGGCAGAAGCTGAGCGACGACCGCTGGAGGCCCACCTGGAGAGACGAGTTATCCCAGCAGAATCTCAGGGCAGTCGGGACACGGAAGCAATGAGGGAGCGAAGCCATAGTGAGGTCGATGGGCTGTCAAGTCTAGATGGGGACTTGGGACAGGAGGCCTGATGTGATGCCGAGACCTCAACCTCATGCCGTGCTGGTAGAGGCGAAGCCGGGGCAATGCTAACAAGCCAAACAGAGACAGCCGCAAAACCAGAGCCGAGGAGCTGGATGGAAGAAGCAGGGCCAACGGATCCAGGGAACTGGCCTTGACCAGAGGAGAAGGGATAAGGACATCAGAGAATGGAGGCCTTCAGATGGGACCGGAGAATCAAGATGGCAACACAAGATCGGCGAAGAAGGCGAGGACTCAGGGGTGGGTCTTTGGGTGGGAATAGGATCCATGGTCCACAGATCGATCAGGTCCTGGCTCTGGGGTGGACTGATCAGCATGCTTCATCTCCAGAGATGGAATGGTCTCTGGCTTTAGGACTTGGACAACATTGGTGGTGGCCTCGGGTTTGCAGGCGGTGAGGGAAAGACCGCCATGTTTCACCATCCAGCCCAAGTACCCCAGAAGACTCAGGTCAGAGGAGAATCTGCATCGCTGGTAAATCCATATCTTTTTTTTTTTGTACTCGTTCTTGAGGGTCGGTTCTTGTCACAACGTAAAGGCATTGTAGTAGAAACTCACATGACAAAGATGAATAAACAGGAACTGAATTTATTAATAAACTCAATCATAACCACAACACCTTAAACATGTAAACATAACGAGAACCGATAACAGAATGAACATACTGTAACAGGTGATATTTATACACAGAGTAAATGAGGAACTAAATTAAGAAACACCTGAATGTGATGAATAACAAATTAGAATCAAATGAGAACTAATACAGATATGATAGGAACTGAACTAATCTGAACATAACTGTGACAGACACAACCCTGATTTAATTACAAAGTAAATACTGGTAATCATTGTTATTTTAGTATTATTTATACTATTACAGTATTTGTTCATATTTAATAATTTTAGCTTAAGTTTTAGTCATTTTGTCATGTGTGTTCTTTTTTTTAATTTTTATTTAGTACTTCAACAAACTTATTTCAGTTAGTTGCCAAGGCAATATTTCACCTTTTTTCATTTAAATAATAATAAAGTATGTATTATATATTGCAAACATTTAAAAAAAATAATAATAAGCAAATAAGTACAAGCATTATTCTACACTAAATATTCCAAACACTAGTATGCAACACTGTTGTCCCATGACCTCATTGCATTGCATGTGTAATTCGCTGTAATAAATGGTGTCCAGTTATTACAGCATATAAAAAATGTCTCCACATTTGGCAGTCTAGTCAAATAATGAGTCAAGAAAGAGATGCAGCTGATATTAGCAGTTCATCCATCACACTGTAAATGGAAGGTCATGTCAAGCGCATTACATTGTAATGTACAGTATCCCATGCTCTGATGCACACTGCACATTTTGCACATTTTACATAAAGTGGAGTAGGTCATCCAATCATTCCATGCAATCACGCATACAGAAAATTTGCATACTATACATACACACTATATATAGAGAGTATAGAGTATACATGCAGCAAACAGAATAGTATATTCCTAACAGTCTGGTTCACAATGCAGATAATTTTAGCTAAGAACTGTACACTTAGGAACTGTAACCACTCCTGTAAAAAATAAATGCATTTAATTGCTAAAGTTTACTTTTTTTCACAAGGGCAAAGTAACAAAAGTTTGTTTTTATGTGATGTGAGTAAATCTGAAGTACTGTAGCACTGCACACAAAGCGAGGTGCGCTCAAGGATATCTCATTTACATGCTGACAAATGTCTCAGATTAAACTCTTACATGATATTTTACATGAAACTCAAAAACGTTAGCACATCAAGCAACTAGTTCTTCAGCTGAAGCATTTATTGTACCTTAATTGTACATGACTTTAGGTTCAAAGCCTGTGCACCACAATTTAAGAAAGTTGTTTAGAAACCAGCCAATCAGAGTGGAAGGTTCCAGTGAGCTCTTGGCAGTTTTGAGCTTGACATACATCAGACAGTACATGAAAGCTCTGTAGGCGGTCTGTGAGTGTGTTGTCTGCGGCTGAGAGCAAATGAATAAAGATGCTTAACTAATGTGAGTATTGTGAAAGCACATCACATCTTTTGACATAATCATCACAAATGTTACTAATGATCACAAATGTTACTCACCTATAATAGTTTTCCGTTTCTCAACAACAGGTTCTGCCACCCACTGTCTCAGGAGCCTCTGAAGGTGGGCACTGACAACTCCCACATTGCCCTCAGTGGACACGGACAAAGGAGCTTCTACAGAGATCGACAGCAGGGCTGCATCCGATTCAGAGTCATACACACCTGGACAGAAATCAAAGCATCAGGCTCCAAAAATGGCTTGTTTTGATATTGCGGGATTTGTGATGTCACACAGGCAAATAAATTTGCATATGACTACCTCCAGAGCAAGACATCGATGAATAGTTTATACATCATCTCACCATAGGCCCCACCCACTGGAATTCAGTCGCTTATTTGCTGACATTTGCCTGCACTGGATGTGAGCGTCACATCAAAAGCAAAACCCATTATAATCACTGGTGCTGTTTTTGAATTTTATAATTGATTTAATTCATTCTGATGATATGACAACAAGCTGCCAAATATTTTCTTTCAAATGAGTCTACTAATTTGGGTATGCCATTTCTTAGATTTAGGTTCCAAATGGGGATGCAAGTTAACAGGTTAAGGTATTTCGTAAGGATAAGGATAAACTTGATAATACTTTTTCTCTCTCCTGGTTGTAATTGTTGTATGCTACGGAAGAGGATTAGGGCCAAGCAATAATAAAAAAATAAAACCATCTCGAGATTAAAGTTGTTAAATTACGAGAAAAAACTCGTTAAATTTCAAGAAAAAAGTCAAAATAAAATGTTGAGAATAAAGTCATTAAATTATGAGAAAAAAGTTGTTAAATTACAAGAACAAATTCGTTAAATTATGAGAAAAAAGTCGTTAAATTTAGAGAAAAAAGATGTTAAATTATGAGAACAAATTCATAATTCAACGAATTTGTTCTCGTAATTTAACAACTTTTTTCTCATAATTTAATGAGTTTATTCTCAACATTTTATCTAGACTTTTTTCTTGAAATTTAAAGACTTTTTTCTCATAATTTAACGAGTTTATTCTCAACATTTTATCTCGACTTTTTTCTCGAAATTTAACGACTTTTTTCTCAAATTTTAACGAATTTGTTCTCGTAATTTAACGACTTTTTTTCTCATAATTTAATGAATTTATTCTCAACATTTTATCTCGACTTTTTTCTTGAAATTTAACAAGTTTTTTCTCGTAATTTAACGAGTTTATTCTCAACATTTTATCTCGACCTTTTTCTCTAAATTTAACAATTTTTTTCTCGTAATTTAACGAGTTTATTCTCAACATTTTATTTAGACTTTTTTCTCGAAATTTAACATCTTTAATCTCGAGATGGTTTTATTTTTTTATTATTGCTTGGCCCTAATCCTCTTCCGTAGTATGCAAAGGTGTGATTCATTGACTAAAAAAAGAAAGCAAAACACAAAATAAATAAAGATGAATTTGACTGATGACACTGAAAATAAGACTGATGACAAGAAATAAGAAATTGTCTTTGTAATCTTTTTTCAAAATGAATTCATCATTACCTGGTTCCATTTCCACAGTTATTAGAGCAACATCATCATCATCTGAGAGGGGACTAGGGCTGGCGGACAGTTTAGTTAGAGTGGTCCACCTGTTAGGGTTAACAATCTCAGTGTTAATGGGATAAGTTATCCCAAAATCCCATATATGTCATCATTTACTCACTCTCATGTCATTCCAAATCAGTATGCCTTTAATACTTCTGTGGAACACAAAAGAAGATATTTTGATGCTGGTCACTCTTTTCCATGCAATTGGAATAAATGGGGACTGAAGTTTTCAGTCTTCAAAAATAATGTTAAAGTCCCCCTGTAGTCAATTATTTTATCCCTTAAAACTCATCTTTGGTCACCAAAATGACATTTTTAAAAAAATTCAAGCGAAAAAAAATTCTTTGTGCCTTAAAATAGCTTGAATGTAACTCTACACCCTTGCCTCATTTAATATACACGGATCAATGAATATGCAAATTATCCCCGCCTCCACTCGCTCGCGCCAGCTCGGAGAAAAAAGCTTGATTCGCGGTCTGAATCCACTTGCATTTGTTTGGACTGCTCTCTCACTGAAGTGATTTCTCAGTAAAACAGATAGTATCAAGAGAACAAGCAGCCGTTTTCCTCTGTGAACAGGCGCTAAATGGATGTTTGACAATTTCATTGCTTTTTGGAGTTTTAAAAAAACATTCAGATGAAATGTCTCCACATTTGGCGCCCGTGCCTTCTCCGTACATTAAATAAATGCACATCCTTGAATGAGCGCGGATTTTCAGCGTATTTACTTGAACTTATCAGGTAGGCCATTCCAGAGGCGGCCAAAATCAGAATTTATAATGGACTGAATATCTCTCTCAGAACTTGACGTGTGATGCCACACTGACTGACATATGCACATAAATCACAGTCACACGCACACGCTCAGACCAATGTTGTTTTAGCTATGTTTTATAGTATTAAAGTATTTCGAAGGATAAAAACATGAACTTATTGGCTTTACTTCAAGTCGGCGGTCACTTTACTTTGGCGCGAGCCCCTATGCACTTGCACACTTGGCACAGCCCTTGCGACGGTTCTGTCATTAATTAATATTAATTAATATGATTAGCCTTTTGCTTGACTACGTTATCAAACAGCTAATAATATGTTGCTAATGTTACACACACCGTTCCTGTTCTTCATCTCAGAGTCAGACAGCTGCCTTCTAACAATCAGTATCCTTATAAATGCTTTGAACAACTCAGAACGTCAGTGGAGAAAGGCTTATAGTTCATCATAACATCGTTATAGACTCGCTATATTGATAAATCTATACAATTTTTCATATCAGCAGAAAATATACCAGGATAACCTGGCTTCTCTCGAGACTTTCCTGCTTCAGAGCGGTCATAGTTAATGATATGCTAAAGCCTGCTGGCACGTTGTTGTGATTGGTTACAAGGTAGTCTGTGACGTCACAAACACCACCAATTTCAAACCGCAGGTTTTAGACGGGTTTTGGTTTACTGCAGTTTCAAACATAAAATATTCAGCAATGGTGTTGACTTATGAATTTGCACATGGTTTGTCTTAAAACATATTAAAAACATTACATATAAACAACATTAAAAACTTGATTTTCACCACAGGGAGTCTTTAAAGAACCATAAAAGTGTCCATGATATGACTGATATGAAAATATTATTCACTAATAATATTTCCATCGAGTAAGCTGTAAAGGGATCATTCTGTCAGTGAATTTAGCTTGAGAACTGGATCAATCTGATTCATGGACAAATCATTCAGACCTGTTTTGTGAACTGAATCAACCAATTAATCAAAGGTGCCATCGAACGTTTTTTTTTACAAGATGTAATATAAATCTAAGGTGTCCCCTGAATGTGTCTGTGAAGTTTCAGCTCAAAATACCCCATAGATTTTTTTTAAATAATTTTTTTAACTGCCTATTTTGGGGCATCATTAACTATGCACCGATTCATGCTGCTGGCCCTTTAATTGCTTGCGCTCTCCGCCCCCCCAGAGCTCTCGACTCTATCATTGCATAAACAAAGTTTACACAGCTAATATAACCCTTAAAATGGATCTTTACAAAGTGTTCGTCATGCAGCATGTCTAATCGCGTAAGTATGGTATTTATTTGGATGTTTACATTTGATTCTGAATGAGTTTGAGGCTGTGCTCTGTGGCTAACGGCTAATGCTACACTGTTGGAGAGATTTATATAGAATGAAGTTGTGTTTATGAATTATACAGACTGCAAGTGTTTAATAATGAAAATAGCGACGGCTCTTGTCTCCATGAATACAGTAATAAACGATGGTAACTTTAACCACATTTAACAGTACATTAGCAACATGCTAACATGCTAATGCTGGCATATGCAAATGTTGGGGGCGTACATATTAATGATCCCGACTGTTACGTAACAGTCGGTGTTATGTTGAGATTCGCCTGTTCTTCGGAGGTCTTTTAAACAAATGAGATTTATATAAGAAGGAGGAAACAATGGAGTTTGAGACTCACGGTATGTCATTTCCATGTACTGAACTCTTGTTATTCAACTATGCCAAGGTAAATTCAATTTTCAATTCGATGGCACCTTTAAAAAGATTCAACTAAAAATAACAATTCGTTCATTAAACAGACATTGATACTTTTCTCATGAGTCATATCTGGACTGATTAAGATTAAGGTATGTTAATGAGCATTTGGTTTCCGATACACACTATAAGTGGAAGACAAATCACAAAACACTATGCTCTAGTCTGACCAATCAGAGTAGAGCAGGCTCTCTGAAAGGAGGGGTTTAGAGAAACTGAATCCTTTATCAAACCGTATCAGACACTGAAAAAAGAGGTGATAATGCAATATATATTATGTGTGTTTTTTGACCCTGGATGCATGTAAACCTATTGTGAGAGACTCCAAAACAAAATTAGAAACGTTTAAAATAGCATAATGGGGCACTTATGTACTGTACTGTAATTGCATGGGAAAGAGTGATCAGCACTTTACAATTTCTGTGTTTGTGTTCAGCAGAAGGAAGAAAGTCTGGTTTGTAAGTACGGGTTTGGAACAACGTGATGTTAATGATGACAGAATTTGCATTTCTTGGTGATCTATGATTTTAAAGGCATAGCTCACCCAAAATTTAAAAATTTGTCATCATTTATTCACCCTCATGTCATTCCAAACCTGTATGACTTTGGTTCTTCTGCGGAACATAAAAGATATTTTGAAGAATTTTGGTAACCATTGGCTTCCATTGTATGGGCAAGAAAACACTGAGACATTTCTTAAAATCTTCTCTTGTATTCCACAGAAGATGGAAAGTCACAGAAATTATACCTTTAATGAATGAATAATGTGACAAAACTTCAAAGTAAAGAACATGCACATTTCTCAAAAGACATTTGGAAAGACATAAAAACTCTACCATTTGGGACAGGCGTTGCCATGGGCAGCTCCACACTGGGTCCAGATGCAAAGGGCAGCAGGCATGAGAATGGAAACCCAAAGCCAGCAGCAGCTCACAATGAGAGACATGAACAGACCGAAGTCATGAACCGCTGGGATCTAACGATGCATACAAAACAGATAAAGGTCACATGTCAGGTGTTGTCAGAATTTTTTTTTCACTTTGCATGTTTTAATATAAATTAACCGGCAGGATTCTCATCACACCAATACACTACTGAATAAACATGAGATGGTGACAGAAACATAAAAGCCCCATGGGTACAAAAGCTACTCTGAATAAAATAAGACCTCTCTTTAAAGATAAAGAAATGTTTGACTGTCTGCTCTACATGTTCTTGCAGTTTATTACATCATTTGTGTTTATTTTTTGATTGATGTTAGATCCTGAGCTTCAAAGCGGGAGGTCACATACGAATCCTCAAGTTCATTCAGAACTTTGCCTCATTTTATCACACCATTTAAAGCTTAAAACTGCTTTGATGGCAGGAAAAACCCTTAATACAGAATGTAGGGGTCAGAGGTCATGATTAAAACATTTATTTTTTTATATTGTTATACTTTTCGTTGTAATCAATTGTATTACGTTATTGTCTAAAATTGACCGTCCTAGCAAAATTCGTCAGGGTACACTGACATATGCCTGTGTAATATTTAGCAACCAACTCTTGATAAGCATGAATTACATTGGTACGTCAAAGTTAGCCAATCATAACGGAGGTAATTTACAAAGAGATGTCTTAAAGGTATAGCAGCAAAAACAGCCTGTTTAACTTTAACCATCAAAGAAGTGGAAAACGGTTTAGGAAAAACTAAAATACAACTGTTTTGGGTGCAGGAAACCTTGACTAGCATTGTAAATGAACTCCAACAAAAGTGTAGATTTTGTCCCAGGCATATTCCAGCCTTCAAAATGGTCTAAATGTTAGCACATCTTTGTTTTGAAAATTGATTTTCTGGATATGTTTATTCTGCTCCGCTGACTGCACCTGTGAGAAGGTGTTTGCAGCATATGCTGCTGCCGTCGTGAAGGACGTGAGGAACGTGGCTCTGCCTGCTGTCTTTACAGTGTAAATCATACGCTGCATTGAACAAGTCAGGTGGGCTGACTGTCTGAAGGTACTTATGAACACAAACACATCATCCACACCTAGAGGGAAAGAAAGAGGAAGATGGTAGGAGCAAAGAACATGTTTATTTATAATGTGGAAAGCTCATGGCTTGATATTTTATTACTCTCACCAATGCCGATGATGACAAAGGCTGCAACTCCGTTGAGAATGCCGAGGTATTTCACTCCAAACACCACATGATACAAGAAGAGCGCCACGAGACAGCTCAGACCAATACTGGCCAAGCCAAAGAATGTCAGAAACACTGTGGAGAAACAAAATGGATATGACACATAATGCCAAATCAAGAAATGACACGGTGGTGACTTTTAGTATTCAAGCACAGTAATCTTTAGTTAACTTTACACTACAAGCTACTAACAAAAAAATTCTTTGAAAATATATGTAATTTGATAACTGCATGGGTAATCGGAAGAGTACTTATTATTACAGTATTTAATACTTCTAAATTTACACTATATATTAATATTACTAATTAAAGGTGCCCTAGAACTTTTTTTAAAAAGATGTAATATAAGTCTAAGGTGTCCCCTGAATGTGTCTGTGAAGTTTCAGCTCAAAATACCCCATAGATTTTTTATAATTCATTTTTTTAACTGCCTATTTTGGGGCATCATTATAAATGAGCCGATTCAGGGCTACTGGCCCTTTAATTCTCTTGCTCCACACCCACAGAGCTCGCGCTTGCCTTGAACAGTGCATAAACAAAGTTTACACAGCTAATATAACCCTCAAATGAATCTTTACAAAGTGTTCGTCATGCATGCGTCGGATTATGTGAGTATTGTATACGGTTATATTGTTTACATTTGATTCTGAATGAATTTGAGGCTTTGCTCCGTGGCTAACGGCTAATGCTACACTCTTGGAGAGATTTATAAAGAATGGAGTTGTGTTTATGCATTATGCAGACTACAAGTGTTGTATAATGAAAATAGCGACGGCTCTTGTCTCCGTGAATACAGTAAGAAACGATGGTAACCACATTTAACAGTACATTAGCAACATGCTAAAGAAACATTTAGAAAGACAATTTACAAATATCACTAAAAATATCATAATATCATGGATCATGTCAGTTATTATTGCTCCATCTGCCATTTTTCGCTATTGTTCTTGCTTGCTTACCTAGTCTGATAATTCAGCTGTGCACAGATCCAGACGTTACTGGCTGCCCTTGTCTAATGCCTTTCATAATGTTGGGAACATGGGCTTGCATATGCAAATATTGGGGGCGTACATATTAATGATCCCGACTGTTACGTAACAGTCGGTGTTATGTTGAGATTCGCCTGTTCTTCGGAGGTCTTTTAAACAAATGAGATTTATATAAGAAGGAGGAAACAATGGAGTTTGAGACTCACTTTATGTCATTTCCTTTAATAAAACTAGAAAGTAGAAAAAAGAGAAATTTATACACCTAAAATAGCCACCAATAAAAAATACATACACTTAAAGTAAATTAAAATAAATGTATACACCCAAGTTAAATGCACTACCATTTAAAAGTTTGGGTTAATATTTTTAAAAGAAGTCTCTCTTGGTGAAAAGTCTGCTCACCAAGGATGCATTTATTTGATCTAAAATACAGTAAAGTTGTGAAATATTATTACAATTTAAAACATCGATTTTAATATATTTTAAATGTAATTTATTCCTGTGGTCAAAGCTGAATTTTCAGCATCATTACTCCAGTCTTCAGTGTCACATGATCTTTCAGAAATCATCCTAACATGTTGATTTGCTATTATGCATTTATTATTATTATCAATGTTGAAAACAGTTGTGCTGCAGTTTTTGTGGAAACCGTGATACGTTTAAACATTGAACAGCGAACACAAACAAAAGCTCAACCATACTTGCTTGATTAATGTGAGAGAATAAACCTCACTGGTTCTTGCTGAAGCTCAAATGTGCTGCGTAACACATGAGAATGAACCTCACTGGTTCTTGCACGCATCAAGCAAACATGCTTGAGCTTCCGTTTACCATAACTGATATGTGAGTTGATGAATGTTTACATGTGAATAAAAGCCTAAATTCAATCTGTTCATCATATAAAGTGATCAAGTCTCTTAAGAAAATTTGGACTAAACCGCTCAATTCATATGGATTAGTTATACAATCTCTTTATGAACTCTTTATAATCTCTTTTTGAAGCGTCAAAGTGGTAGTTGTGTGGACCGTCAATGGAGGGACAGAAAAATAATAAATCTCTCTTAATAAAAGTCTTACGGGTTTGGAACGACACAAGGGCGAGTAAATAATGACAGAATTTTCATTTTTAGGTGAACTAACCCTTTAATCCTTTTAACCTCAAACTGACACCAAACATTTCAATGGTGTAACTCAAAAACAAAAACAGTAATGAACAGCACAATTTTACAAAATTTAGTTTTGCTTTAGCATAATTTTGCTACAAATGCTGCACAGACTCAAAAGAATCAGTGAACCTTTTTCTTTTGGATCAGTTTATTTAAATCAGCTATCCAAATTAGGCAATTCACTAAAACGAATGGCTACATGCACAATAAACTGCTATAAACAACAGCAATGTAGCAACAGTAGCACTACAACAACAGCTTTGTACTGTAAGAATGTCGAACGTGACTGACTGAATGGGAACTCACTGGCCAATGTCCATTGGCTCATTTAGTTACCACTTGGAGGTGATTGGGCTCCCCATTACGTCAGTATTGACGTAACAACTCTATTTTGATGACATGCTATTTAAAAATGTAAACTTAGCATCAATACTTCAAGCTAATTACTCCAACACAGGCAATTCTTGACAGGTCTGTTTGCGTTCACCAAGCCCTTTCTGTCATATTTGAAATATCTGTCACCAATTTACCATTAGCAATCACAAAAGTGCCAAGATATTTTTGGCCTACATGCTTTGCAGCACTTGGAGATGTTTTCTGTGCTTTCAAGCTTTTATCCCTGAATTATCTGAAAGTGCTGTGGTGTACAGAGAGTGCTAAAGGTTTTGTAACAAACAGTAACAAACTGCTGCACAAGCTGAGTGGAACGACAGCGTTCGAGAGCTCTCTATTGTTTCTCTAACAAGGTAGTGCATTGCAAGTGCAGCTGACACGTAAATGAATTCGGAAGGTTCAGAGAAGGTTATATGATATACAGATAAAGCACCGAGGTCACGTTATGTAACATAAAAAAAAAAAAACATCATTGAGGTTTTTATAAAAATGTCACATGGAAAAGTGGTGTTCTATTTTCCATTATCCAGACGGTTGTTGATGCAGCAGCTGTGAGAAAATAAGCCTCATTTTAGGAATGTCCGGACAAAAATAGTATAACGACCTGAATATACCAAGAAAACCAGCTGTGGAGCTGTGAGACGGCCAAATCAATAAGATTTACTTGATGAATTGCTCAACAACCAATGTCACAGTTAGTACACCTTCAAGTCTGCATCCTCTTGTGCTTTTAATAGACTGAAATACATGTTTACTGCTGTGTCTAATTAAGTCATACTGCACAAAGTTATAAACTCATGCTGCTAAATATGTGGGTAGTCAGCCTGGTCTCAGTCTGTGTAGGTTCAAGACATCAGTCACATTTTCTTTCAGAAATCATTTGCAGCTCATCTGTTGACACAAATGTTGGCACAAAGCATACTGAGGCTATTTGTAGATGAGGAAAATAAATCCAGTTGCAATTTTGACAAAACACAAGTCATAAAAACGAGGCTACATCAAGGCTTTCATTATATCTATAACAATATTTCAGTGTAACGAGTGTAAATGCCACCCATAGACCAGTCATAGAAATTCGGTGTCCATTTGTTCTACACACACAACGCAGAGTCAACGTTCCATCACGTGGGACCGGTAACATTAGCAAAACTGAAACCCTGTCTCGACTAATTAGCACTTTTTACTAATTACTAATTACTCTTTACAATAAGATTCAATTCGTTAGCATAATTAATACATTTGTTATAATGAACTAACAATTAAAATATTTTACAGCATGTATTAAAGGATTAGTCCACTTTTAAAGGTCCCGTTCTTCGTGATCCCATGTTTCAAACTTTAGTTAGTGTGTAATGTTGTTGTTAGAGTATAAATAAAATCTGTAAAATTTTAAAGCTCAAAGTTCAATGCCAAGCGAGATATTTTATTTAACAGAAGTCGCCTACATCGAACGGCCAGTTTGGACTACATCCCTCTACTTCCTTCTTTAATGACGTCACTAAAACAGTTTTTTGACTAACCTCCGCCCACAGGAATACACAAAAAAGGGGGCGTGGTCTTGTTGCGCTCCCACGGAGAAGAGCAAGAGTTGCGTTTGTAGAGTGTGTTTGTCGCCATGTCGTCGAAACGCTGTTATTTTCATCCCGCAGTCCAATCACCTTTGTTTGGCCTTCCCAGGGACGCTGTACTTAGAGATCAATGGTTACAATTTATGTTTAACTCGGTTCCCGAAAATTATAATTGTGGTATCCTTACTGCAATAGTTAATGTTGGACTGCAGTGCACATAATGGCCACAAGAGGGGACTATGTTTATGTATATGGCTGTTTTCCGTATGAGGTACTCTTCTGAGTGAGTGCTAACGTTGTACATTTTCTGTCGCTGCTTGTGGAGATTAAAGAGTTCAGTCTCTCGGGAATTATTGTCTTTTGTGTTCATTCGGCACAACACCACAATAATCCACATGTAAAACTATGTGCAGCACACGTTATGGTAAGAGGCGTGACCTTTCCGGGCAAGGTGCGCTCTCTATGGCTCTGGGTGCGCTCAGAGCTGCCGAATCACAACACAGGAACCGCTGGCACAATCAGAACTCGTTACGTATTTCTGAAGGAGGGACTTCATAGAACAAGGAAGTCATCAGCCCGTTTTTATGACAGTGGAAACAGCGGTATACAGATAAGTAAATTATGTGAAAAATACTGTTTTTTTACACGTAAAACATGAACACATGTTATATTGCACACTATAAACACAATCAAAGCTTCAAAAAAACACGAAAAACGGGACCTTTAAATAAAGTTTTCCTGATAATTTATTCACCCCCATGTCATCCAAGATGTCCATGTCTTTCTTTCTTCAGTCGAAAAGAAATTAAAGTTTCTGATGAAAACATTCCAGGATTTTTCTCCTTATAGTGGACTTCAATGGGCACCAAACAGTTGAAGGTCATAATTAGTTTCACAGCAGCTTCAAAGCCTTCTACACGATCCCAGATGAGAAATAAGGGTCTTATCTAGTGAAACCATCGCTCATTTTCTTAAAAAAACAAGTTTTAACCTTAAATGCTCATCTTGAACTAGCTCTCTTCTTCTCCTCTATTAGAATTCCAGAAGTTTAGACGCTGCTAAACGTAATACTGCCCTCCACAGGCCAAAATTTGAACTAATTGTTATATACTATTAAACTAGCATATTGCATATAAAGATTTGTTCAAACTTTGACCTGTGGAGGGCAGTAATACACTTAGCAGCGTCTATACTGCTGGAATTCTAATAGAGGAGAAGAAGAGAGCTAGTTCAAGATGAGCATTTCTGGTTAAAACTTATATAATTTTCAATTTTTTTCAGAAAATGAGCGATGGTTTCACTAGATAAGACCCTTATTTCTCATCTGGGATCGTGTTGAACAATTTGAAGCTGCAGTAAAACTAATTTTGACCTTCAAATGTTTGGTGCCCATTGAAGTCCACTATATGGAGAAAAATCCTGGAATGTGTTCATCAAAAACTTTAATTTTTTTTGACTGAAGAAAGAAAGACATGGACATCTTGGATGACATGGGGGTGAGTAAATTATCAGGAAAAGTTTATTTAAAAGTGGACTAATCCTTTAATTTACTGTTTATTTATAAATGTGTTATTGATCATTTGTTTTTTTATAATACACAACTTGATATTATATATATATTTAATATTTAAGAATTCAATCACATGAGCAGTTCCAAGTCATGACGCAGTATTCAAACCAACAGCACAATTGCAAGCGTGACTGCATTAATAAAGTTTTCAACTGTTCAATATATATATATAAGGTTGAGTAACTTACATTGATTTTAGACACAATATCGCCAGTTATTTTGTCTTTTTACTGTCTGTTTGCTCTGCCAACGACAATAGTAGAACCAACAGTTTCTCCCAGAGCAACACAAAGTGGAGTTTCGTTGCTGAATTGATCAGTGTGTCTGTACGAATGGTTAAGTGAATAATTCAATGACTATGCAGTATGAATATACTCCAGACTAACTACTTTTGTTATGTCATGTGGCCTACCAGCATCAGTTGCCTCACTTCACTCCCGTGTCCTCATGGGATAGTAAAGTGTCTATCAGATGCGCACTTCAGAATCTCATAGGAAAAAGTAGGTGATCCAGGTACTTTCTGTCTACTGTTTTATTATACTGTGAATTCGGATATACTACTCTTTTCATATACTGTTTTTCACCTGATATATAGGAGGGAAGTATGATTGTTCAGATGCAGCCAGTCACTTGTTGCCAACTTCTGACATAATAAAGGGTTAGTTCACCCAAAAATGAAATTTCCATGGTTCACCACTAGGGGGTGTGACTTTTGACAGTGTTTTGAAATCGCCCATCACTAGATATTGTTGAATCAAATTATTTAGTTTTTTTTGGCGCACAAAAAGTATTCTCGTCGCTTCATAAAATTAAGGTTGAATCACTGTAGTCACATGAACTGTTTTAAATTCGTCTTTAGTAGCTTTCTGGGAATCTGAAAGTGTTATCTTGCTGGCAATGGAGGCCTCACTGGGCCATCAGATTTTATCAAAAAATATCTTAATTTGTGTTCCGAAGATGAATGAAGGTCTTACGGGTGTGGAACGACATGAGGGTGAGTAATATATGACATTATTTTCATTTTTGGGTCATCTAACTCTTTAACTTTATTTTTCAATGCAGAAGTAAGCATTTCCTGTGAATGTGCAAGACTTCTGATTCATTAGCCACTAGATAAATAACTAGATGTATAACAAAATGCAGTAAACAGTAATACTATTTGCATTACAAACCATCAAGCACCATATTAAACTGCTAAAACAGCGATGGGCAACTTCGGTCCTGGAGGGCCACTGTTCTACAGATTTTAGCTTGAACCCTAACCAAACACACCTGAACAAGCTAATCAGTGTCTTCAGGATTGCTAGAAATCTATAGGCAGATGAGTTTTTATCAGGGTTGGAGCTAAACTCTGCAGGACAGTGGCCCTACAGGACTGAAGTTGCCCATCCCTGAGCTAAAATAACTGGAAGCAGTTAAGTGAAGTGTAAATGTAATTATATAATGAACATAGGCATCTCTACTCTGTGTCGACTGAACAACAACAACCTTAACTGGGATAAAACCACTGTATGGTGTCTTTAGGTTTATTCGATTAGAATGCTTGTTGAGTGTCTTACCAGAAAATGAGGTTAGAACGTACACAAGGACAGTAATGCATCCCCCACTGAACAACGCCAGCAACATGTCACTGTGGAAGGTCTTCCGCACCTCATCATCAAATAACTCTGTACCCCCGTACAACACCTTCACTTTACTAGAGAGAGAATAAAAGACAGAAACTTGGATGAGAGGGAAGGGTAGTCAAGATGAGCAGGGGTTTTGGTTGACATTATATGATATGTAGCAAGAGAAGATGAGGGGGATGAGAGAGAAAATGTGCACACATTAGCAGATGGAAAAAGATTATCTTAATTACATCGGGGGGCTCTTAAAGGAGTTATTACAGTATCAGAGATACAATGAAACTTCTCTTCCACGCCTGACCATTGGATCATTTCTAGGCTTCCTACCATTGTCATCCCAGTAGTAATGATTGTCATTTGAAGAGCATCTGCCTACATTCAGTCTTGACAGCTGTGAGTATATTAGGGGTGTTTTTCAGATGTAATAAAGCTTTGGGTCATTGTCTGTGATTCATAACTGGGATTGATTTGCAAAAATGACTACAACCAAAATCGAAACGTCTGACTAACTGACTTCTGTCTTCGACACTAAGGAATACTTAGTGGCTTAATAGACTCCCATTTTGTGTTTAATCATTTATATATAACTCATTAGTTTTGCATTAGTAAAGTGAACAGTATCTCCAGCTGCCACACAGAAGAGCGGGAGGACTGAGACATGATTCATCACCATTGTGCCACTGAGATCGTCCTTGTAAGTTGATGGCTCCGTTATATGGACATAAAATTTGTGAAAGCAAATTTTGCCTTATGACCATTTTCATGCACACTTAAATTTTCATTTAATACATTACATTACTTTTAGAACAAAAATGCCCTGAAGTTGAGCACTGAAAAGAAGGATTTTTTTTTATATATATATAAATATTACATGACTGATTGCTTTTGGAAGACATTTCCCATGGCAGGAAGGGCTCATTAAAAAAAAAAAATGTGTGTTTGTGTTTGGAATTACAGAAATGTATTTTAATAAACAACATTATACAGACAAATGGTTTGTTGATCACACTCAACTGTAGCTCTGATTGCAATGATAATCCCATCCACTGCATTATGAAACCTAACATTATATGCAGATGGGGCTAATACGCTCTCTGTATTGAAGAACACAGGGTGGGAAATAAAGCTTCTGCTAACTGGGATATATAAAGTTCATTTTGCATGTTTCCAAGGACCATACTTAATGCCCAACAAGCCATCATGAATCTCTTGATGAATCCGCTGGTTTGCGTGTTTGTTAAATTGAATTTGCTTTTAACCATACATGGAATTGGCCCAGACAAATAAACAAAAAGCCTTTTTGTTATGTTGTTTATTGCACCAACACCAACTGCAATCTCAACACCCACCTGGTGGATTGTTGTGAAAGGATATCAGCATACTGCACCACAAAGTCTCTGAAGAGACGTCTCTGTTCTAAAGGTCTGTCTTGAAGAGAGTAGAAAGAGTGGAGAGGAGCTCCAAAATGGATCTCACTGCGAAGAAGAGAGGACTGAAGCTTGTCTGGTGTGAGAGTCTCATCCACATACCAGTAAAACTGTGGATGGGTGATCGCCAAGCTCAGGGCACCTAAGAATAGAGGATACTACAATCAGGGAGTTTTATGACAAACATTTCAGTTACTGGTTGGAGTAATTGTGAAAGAGGCCTTGAACATCAAACCACCATTTGTTACTTTTTACAATATATGTCAAGCGTATCCAGTTTTGCTCCTGGACACTTTTCTGCAGATCTTAAAGGGTTAGTTAACCAAAAATGTCATTTCTGTCATTAATTATTCACCCTCATGTCGGCTTACACCCGTAAGACCTTTGTTCATCTTTGGATCACAAAGTAAGATATTTTTGATGAAATCCGAGACGTAAAATGCGTAGGAGAATGACACAGAAAAGAAGATATTGTTGAATAAAGTCGTTATTTTTGTTTTGTTTTTGCGCACAAAAGTATT
This sequence comes from Megalobrama amblycephala, assembly GCF_018812025.1. Lineage (NCBI taxonomy): Eukaryota > Metazoa > Chordata > Actinopteri > Cypriniformes > Xenocyprididae > Megalobrama > Megalobrama amblycephala. The sequence goes on from NC_063055.1 coordinate 35,399,892, forward strand.
CTCGTCGCTTCATAGCATTAAAGCGGAACTCAGTAAGATTTGTGAAGCTCCCCCTACAGGTTCCTTCAGTGAATCACACTGTCGTAAATACTCCGAGCGCAGCTCTGGACTACAACGACTACAACGACTACAACGCTCACCAACGCAGCAGTTTTGCAAATACAGTACAAGAAATCTCGATGGAGGTGGGTAATTTTCGAAATTGTCTTATAAAGTCATAATGTATACATTGTTTTTGAATTACCATAAAGCATTTTGTCACTCTCGCGTGAACGTGAACATGAGGCGAGATTGTGTCGGGTCGGCGCAGCTCAACTTGCAAGTGCTGTTTTCTGGCGTAGACGTGCCAGAGGGGGTTAGTGCTCGACTCAAACACACCACTACAAGTCAATTAACCATCGTAAGCACTTAGAAAACTATTTATGAAGGTAAAAAAAGTTACTTAGTTCTGCTTTAAGGTAGAACCACTGTAGTCACGTGGACTGTTTTAACAATGTCTTTAGTACCTTTCTGGACCTTGAAAGTGGTGGTTAAAATGCTGTCTATTGAGGAGTCAGAAACCTTTCAGATTTCATCAAAAAATATTTTAATTTGTGTTCCGAAGATGAACAAAGGTCTTACGGGTGTGGAACGACATGAGGGTGAGTAGACAGAATTTTGATGTTTTGGTGAACTTGCCCTTTCAAAATATTCAAAATAAAAGAGGATTACTGGATCATTAGTAGCGAGTGGGATAGTTTGCCCCCCCCCCGATGACTCACCATGTATATCAGCTAAATCAGGTCCCATTCCATCATAGTAGATCTTCCCTGCACGCTCACTGGGAAAGAGGTAGGACAGGAGGGAGCTTGGAGGGGAGCAGAAGGAAGGTCCCAGGGGTAAGTCTCGCAATGCCTCCAGTGGCTTCCAGCAGAACTGCTGAAACTGAGGGTGCTGCATTAGAAGTCTCTCCACGTGGTGTATGGTGTGAAGGCGTTCAGGGGTGAAAATGTTGTTATCCTTGTCGCCCTGGGCCACAAAAACTAGCTCTATCCTCCACAGGGCCTGGGTCTGGAGGTAGGAGTAGCCTGCAAATCTTCGCTCCCTCATTAAGGGTGAGTCTGGTTTCCTGTGATCTTCAGCATCACTGGAATTGAGGCTTGCCGCTATCTTAGGGTTTGTCAAGTCTGTCTTTTCCTCTTTCATCTTGTTGTTTTTCTCATTTCCAAACTGTCTGTTGTCATTGTGTATCCCTGTCTCAGTCTGCCCCAAGATCCCAGCAGGTTCTGTGACATTCGCAATTGTAGAGACGTCCTTCCCTTTTCTGTTTACCATGAGCAACAAAAGGTCCCTCAGTGCATTGGCTTCAAAGTCAAATCCCTCGGCATCACGCCTGTGCCTGTCCCAAGACCCCAACTGACTTTTCAGGGCAATGGCGAGAGCATCAAAACGTTCTGCAGAGGCATGACTTCTGACCTCGAATGCACTGTAGGAAAGGTCAATGTCTAACGGTTCACAGTGAAGGAACATATAAGCAGAGAGGGTGAAGGGTACCAGAAATCCCACAGCGAGAACCAGTCCGCTGGCCCAGGGCTGCGTGTACACCCAGCCCAAAGCCCACCACAACCCCTTACAGACCTGCGCATCTCCATTTGCTTGTTCTGTTCCTTCTTCTCCCTCCTCCTCCTCATCTTCCTCCTCCTCTTGCTCTTCGAACTCGCTTAGGTTCCAGGTACCTTGGAGCAACAAGGGTTCATCTTCCGAATCCATGGCAGGCACTACAACAAAAACACAAAACACTTACATTAACACCTTTCGGCCTTGTGTGTGCTCCGGTTTGTGCCTGGACAGGTAAATCCTGTGATAAAGGGCACTTGATTTACGGAGCATCAATAAGAGAGTGGCAGGTTATTCTCAGATGGACACTGCTAAGACAAGGACACAGCCATTAAATCTGTCATTCTGTAAGTGTAATAGTGGAAGGTTTTGGCCTCTGGGTAGAGAGTGGTGAAAGGAAATGAAGGAAACAGTGAACCGAGTCTCACAGGCCAGCGATCAGGCTGGCAGATGGTTTGGCCTCTGGTATGAGATGCTGAACCCAGATGTGCGTGTGTGTGATAATATATTCTTCTCACTGAACTGTGAGGAGATTTCATAGTAGGGGAGCCTTGTGAATATGGAAGTATCTACAGGAATCTTTTGGGAGGATTCGAAGTTAAGGTTTAAATTTAGCACATTTAAACCTTCCTCCTCCAGTTGTCAGTATCCTGTGATAAAAAATCTCATTCTTATTCCTGTAAAAATAATAAATGCATCCACAAATGAATCACCTTGATGCAAGGTAATTATTGCAAAAAGTGAAGTTAGTTTTGAAAAAAGATCTAGCATTATCTGAATACAGATACCTTACTGAAATGTATTATCTAATGTAGAGGATTTGAAGGCAACAAAATATTCAAAACCCCTCCCCCACCATATACACTAAGATTTATTTATTTTTTGCATTTCTGCTGTAATCATGACAAAGCTTGTTTAAAAAATGTATTAGCTGAAACTGTGAGTGTTGATATATTAAATTAATTAATCATGATTCTTTTTGTGATTCCAGAAGTTTCAAGAACTGTATATTCTTCAATGAAAACAGTTACTGAGGGGTAAAAAAAAAAATTCATTTTCACACCTTGATTTTTTATTTTATTTTTTTATTTTTTTAGCATTTTGATTTAGAGTGAGTTTTTTTAAAAATACATTTAAATGATTTTAAATACTTTTAAATCAACTTGACCCTTGGAATCTTGTTGTGACTTTGCATTTGCAAGTGTAATGTGGCTGTTTCAGAAACAAGGAAGAGTTGGATCCAAATGCAGCAGAAACATTTATTTAAACAAACACAACAAAAATAAATCCAGACAGTAAAGGAATATTCCAGACACTGGCACAAACAGAACTGAAACACGTAACATCTGTAAAGGACAACACCAGACAAAAAACATGGGAAACATTGGGTTTAACTACACAAAGGCTGGAACAAGGAACAGGTTAAAGTGATTAGTAGCTACGGAGATTAATGAGGGTAACTACTGTATGGAAACAAACCAGGGACTAAAGCTGGGCTCACACTACAGGAGTTTTAGGCCGATTTATCCCCGATTTTCCCCTCCCGAGAATCGGAGAGAGAAAATGATGTCGAGGACCTCGATTGGTTCAGATGTTTGGCGCAGTAATGTAAGGCATTCACAGATCGAAGCTTGCATCTCCCAATCTGTTCTCACACAAATCGGGGCCACCCCAATCATAGCAAACATGTTTGATATTTAATATTTTAAATTGGGAAGATTACATCAGTTCTTTAACAACAGCCAATGAGAGAAGTGAATGAGAGCCCTTTTGAAATTGTGACCACAAAACCAGCTGCTGTATGGATCTGTTGGACAGTGGAGATGCGTGGAAGTGTTGCAACAACACGACTGCTTGAATAACACATCTTCGGAAAAGCTGGGGAGAAATCGCTATGGTTTTGAACATACTGGGTGAGTGTAGAAAGCTGCTAGCCAATGTAAACGTTACCTGTTTAGATATCATCGAAGATCTGCTACGTATATATGTTTACATCCGTTTCCCCATGAGATCACGTGAGGTGCTCCTCCTCTGTGTGCTGCGCTACAATTTTCAAATCTTGTAGTGTGTGCATGTTTGAGATTTGCGAGAATAAAATCTGTGAAGATTCTCCTTATGTGTGTGCTGCAACCAGATTTCACAATCGGTTAGGATTTTAAAACTCCTGTAGGGTGAGCCTGGCTTAAGGAAACAATGGAAGTAAAACACAAGAACCACGAGAACAAGAACTACATATCAAAATAAGAATCCTAAGAAACAAAACAGGAATCGTAACAGTAAGTGACAACACAAACTCTGAACAATTTTGTCAAATGAAAAATTAACTGACAACATATAAAAATAGAGAAATCTCTAAAGGTTTTACTAACCTTAATTTGGAAATAATTAATCATCAGTGTTAATTGCAAGTTACTTTAATGCATTTACACTGTGAAATAAGAATTTATGCTGATATTGTCAAAAACCCTACTTTGTCTTAAACACACACACACACACAAAGAGGGACAGAGTGAACTAGTGAGTGAAAGAACAGGGACAGAGAGCCAGAGATAACATGCTATCAGCAGCTGACACGCAGTTGGCAGCGTCACTGAAAATTAAATCATTCAACTCTCTAAGCCTGCCTAATTGCTGACAGAGAGAGACAGTAGTCCAATGTAAGTCCTGCCTAATGTACAATACAGCCCGAGGCAGCATGAAACTGAGCTTGTACCATTTCATTTTCAACACAGATTGCTCCCAGAGCCATGCGTGCAAGCGCAAGGCCATGAAGTCATTGACTTTCACCACAGGGACCGAGAGAGAGAGTGAGATAGGAAGGAGGGGAGGCATGGTACGGATGCTCCATCTCTGTATCTCTGCCCCACAGAGAATATGAAGATTTTCCTCCTGGGATCAGATGGTCTGTGGTGGATCGATGCTTGATTTAGGCGTTAAATAAACCCTCCTGGAAAACTGATAAGCTGTTGAGGTATTAATTAGCATTCTGAGATAGGAGCCATTTAAAAGTCACCTTTCAATGCACAAACACTGTAGGCTAAGCTCAGGTGTACGCTCTAGTGTAAGCTCAATGGGCTCTTATGAGATGGATGCTTCATTTTGAAGTATTCGTTTATCATCTTAAAAGATTTTTTACAGCTTAAAGTTATAGTTCACCCCGAAATGAAAATTCTGTCATCATTTACTCACTTTTCGTTGTTCCACAATATTTTAAACACATCAAAAACATATTATGTATTTATTTATTATTATTATTATTATTATTATTATTATTATTTTAATGTTTTATTTGTATTATTGTTAATGCTGGGTAGAAGGTGGCCATGCTAGAAAAAGGGGAAAGGAATCTGCTTAAAATATCCAAAGAGATTGAAAGACAGACCTTCATTTCCTTGGTTTATGATGCCTCAAATATTTATCTAAATGAAATATTCATCTGTGATTCATAGTGAATGTGGCAAATAATCTTCTGGTGATTGTAAGTCTGTCAATATTCCTTCTCTCAATTTTCCATGTATGGACAAAACAAAAACTTCAATATCATCAAAAATCCATAAATCCAAGAACTATGATGACATGATTTAATTAAACATATTAATCAGTGATATGAGTGCATTTGAGCTGTTTTATGTTCATTAATGTATGACTATTTAAAAACTTTTAATTGGTTTTTGTCTTGAAGTTTTCCATTCAGTCATGACAGCATCTTGTGTTTCTCCACAGGAGAAGATGGTTATTTTGAGCAGGATATTTGGTTGGTGACATCTCAAGAGGATGGGAACCAACATCTGTCTTCACAGTAGGCAGAGAGCTCAACATCTGCCTCAGCAGAGGACAAATTCATTAGGCTGACAATAAATCTTTGGAAAGAGAGAAAGAGACAGACAGATAGGAACAGGTGGAAGAGAGGAAGAGAGAATCTAAATCTACATTCACGATCAATGAACCTTGAAGATGTCATCATTATTTTAAAAATAAAGTTTTAAAATATAATTTTCTTAAATTATATCTATATTTTTAAAGATCATGAATTCATAAATATCAAGTTGCTCCACATGACATTTTACAACCTCAACCAGTCCCGTCACCAGGACACACGACTTGGGGGCCAGGACACACAACTTCCTCACAAGCTAATGATGGTCACTGTTTCTTAGTCTCTCATTGTCAAACTACAGGCTGATACTATTTCTTATACCAATACAGCGTACTGTGACCCTTTGCAACACAAAAATTGACCAACTGCAAATCTAAGAGCTTTATGTAAGTGCCACAAACCCTGTCCTGCTTTGAAAATCCCACTTCCTATTCCAGATCTGTCACAAAATGATTTGTGATTCTTTCTCGCCATGCAAAATGTGGTTGCACCACTTTCTGAGATATATAGCTTAAAGTTGTTGAGAAAATCCTAGAGAATGAGAGTAGTCATGATTAATTCAGTACTCCCATGTGACCTGCAAACCATTTGTTGTATCAACCATGATACTAAACAGCTTAAGATACAATGTAAGATGTTACATTCTGACACCTCTGGTAATGAAGCCCATTATTTACAGCACAGCACCATTATGCATGCTTTGCACATTTGCTTTACCACTTAAATAAACATTAGTTGTCCCCAGATCAGAGGGGGGTAATATCTCTTCAAGTGTCAAATCCACCAATTTATCATTCACACCACCATACACATCACTGGTGCTGACCACAGCAGCTTTGCGCAATCCGGGTTAATGTCCATTTTGACAGTTGAGAGCCATGACGCTTCACTGGGGCTATATTTTGATGCTGAGCAGACACTCATTCAGCATAAAAAATTCTGAAATGTCAGTTCTAATTTGTTATCATTTGTGCTTATATGTTTCAAAGTAACCTGCATGGTGCAATTACATAAGAGAAATTACAGCAGGTGAGGTCAAAAACATTCTCTTGTCATCCCTTAAAGATGTACTATGTTTTTAGCGTTTTAATAATGTTTACACCTAAAGAAATAAATAGTACTTTTGTTAGTTATAAATGTACCAGTGGCCTAAAAAAAATAATTCTCCATAACCCTGATTGATTGATTAAGGTGTGCTTAGTTGTATTATATATAATGCAGGTAATTTTCACAACTCAGTTGTGTTAAACTCACAAAAACGAAGACTGAGTAGAATAGTCTTTAATGACAAAGCTCAGGAGATAATACAGGATACCAAATGAAACACAATATTACATAGATAAGAGTGGACAAGGAATGCAGAAAAACACAGGGTATATATACAGAGGGACTAATGAGTTAACTAAATGAGACAACAGGTGAACTAAATGATTAATCAGACACTGGGAAACTGAGTCACAAGGAAAAAGCACAATAAAAAACATAACTTGATGGAAGACATGATGCAGCCACTGAAGATGGAGACACTGGTGGAGCTGTCAGGCCAAAGAGCCCACACGACACAGATGGTACTGGAGACCGAGGTGGAGCCAGGGCAACAAGCGTCCAAGGTGGAGCCGGATAACCAGAGGACAGATGCGGAGATGGTGGGACAGATGACGAAGGCAGAGCCATGGGAAGGGCAGAGCCAGACGGAGCCGAAGGTGCAGGCAGGACAATGTCCGACCAAGGTGGAGCCGGCGGGACGAGTGAGCCCGGTGGAGCCATATGGCTGATGGTTTCCAGTGAAGACATGGGAGGGAGGAGGCAAAGCAGAGCCGAGGTGGAGCGATGGGCCCGGAGGCTGGAGGCAGTGCCAGGGGATCCTCTGTGCTGTATGGAGCTGGTCGCCTGAAGACACTGGGCAGGTCCTCCCAACCCCTGAGTTCCATAAGAGCTCCTGTGATCTGCGGTGTTGCCAGCTCATGCACCTGGTCAGACAGTTAGGGGCTCAGGTGGCTCCAGGGCGATGTGCGAATTACTTTCATTGTGTGATATAGATGATATGTATGATAATGATAAATCCTGCACTGATGAATCATACATAATTAGGCCAGTCCAGAAATGAGTATAAAGACAGTTACTAGTAGGAATGAGGCCAGAGCCAAATATCTTATTAGGAAAGGCATGGATAATGACTTCAAAACAATAAGAGGGAAAAAAATATGTTAGCAGTTATTCCTTGTGCTTGCTGGATAGCCTGATATTTAAGATAAACATAACATTACAATAATGAGTGTGTGAAGTGAATGTGTAAACTCTATGAATGAAAATGAGTGCAGCACAATCAGCCGCAACAAATCGGTCTCAGAGCCTGCTGGCAGACGAATGATGTAACACTGTGTCTTGGACTTGACATGTCAAAGAAATAGAACAGGGCATCTGTTTACTGTTGGTGACTCGTCAAACCAAATTCAGTGTATATAGGGGTTCCCTTTTGAAGTGGAACTCTACGCTGTCATGGAGTTGACGCTATGGGAACACTCTCCACTGCACTCCAATCTTGATTGGCTACCGCAGTCTGGTGACGTCACAGCCACGCCAGCAGGGTATAAAAGGGCGCCTAAAGGAAACATCATCAGCTTCTTTGTCTTCAGGAAGCCGTTTGTGTGTGTGTGTGTGTGTAATCTAACTGTTTGTGGTTAGGAGATTAAAAAAAACAATGACAAGCAGTTTTAGGAGATGTGTCAGCATGTGAAAGATTTATAACACCAGATGATACACATGAGCTGTGTGTTGTCTATCTAGTCACCTGGCTCTTTCTAAGGGGGATGGGAGCAGGGCGTCTGCGCCCCACGGTCATAGAGTTCGCAGGTAGAGCTCTCTAGCTGAGGAGCTAGAGAAGGGTTTCTCTCTTTCTCATGCATCACTCGCTTGCACTCCTGCTCCCAGGCCAGACTGGGAAGCCTGCTCTACGTCTTCTTCCAATCTGGCAGAAAGCATGTTGTTGGCCCAATCTAGTTCTAAGGAACTAGATGTGATGGGAGTTGAGATGGATACGCTGAGCGAATCTGTCTCCTCCCCCGTCCAACATATGAGAAGCTGGTTGACATTATGACCCACGCCATGGCCAAATTAAAGTTAGATTGGTCACTGGAAAAAGAGGAATCAGCTCTGGGAAGACTAGATGAGCGATTCCCTGCTGGTCATAAGCGTGTTGCTCCATTGAGTCTTCCATTTCTTCACAATCTTCATAATGAGGTGGTGAGATCGTGGGAGAAGTCATACTCAGCTCGTGTTCATGCCCCATTCCATACCAGTTATACAAACGTGAAGGGGCTGGCTGAACACGGACATATGAGGATGCCCTGGATTGAAAATTCGCTTGCGAGCTATCTCTCTCCTGGTATCCTCATGGAAGGCTCCAGTATTGCCATCAAAGCCATGCCAGACTACATCTAGACTTGTTGTTAAGGCTTGTGTGGCGATGGGCCAGGCTGGTGGGGCTTTGCATTATGTCGGTGTTGCAAGGCTACCAGGCCGACTTAAAGGATCTTGATTTAGGCGAGGGATTGTCTCCAGACGTGCGACAGACCTTGCCCTTAGTGCCACCAAGATGCTGCATCGTACTGCCATACATCAGGCATGTCTGTACGTCTTCCTTCAGACAATCTGAAGCTGATAAAATTTTCTCTAGGTGGCCTTTTATAGCCTGCCGGCATGCCTGTGATGTCACCTGATTGCAGTAGCCAGTCAAGATTGGCATATATCACACATGCTTCAGGCACCGGCTCACACAAAGTGTTCCCATAGTGTAAAAACAAACAAACATTCATCTGCTTTGTGGTGGTTTAACATTAAAAGTGACGTACAGTCTCTGTTCATCTGTTCGCTTCCTAAATAAATGAATGCGTAATCTTGCCTTTATGCTCGTCCTCTAAGTTTATGATTAAAAATGAAAATGTGAATGAAAGCAAAAGCTATTAAAAGTATTATCATTAAAATATTATGGGTAATAATAGATTATGACTGAATTTTACCGTCCCTGTCCATCAAAATGACAGACAATGAGAAAGTCTTACCCGACCTCTGGCTCCGTCATGTAGCGTGGTTGTGCTTTGGGTGACCCAAGTTCAAGTCCTAGCTTGAGGACCTTTCCTGATCTCACTCCCCTCTCTCTCCCACTTCACCTTCTCTCAGTTATACTATCCCAGGGGTCTCCAAATATGGTCCTGGAAGGCCGCTGTCCTGCAGAGTTTAGCTCCAACCAGCTCCAGAAAGTTTCTTGTACACCTAGTGAGAACCTGATTAGCTGGTTCAGGTGTGTTTAATTGGGGTTGGAGCTAAACTTTTCTTTGGAGACCTCTGTACTATCCTAACTCAATAAAGGCAAAAAAATGCATGGTTTAAGCCCCGCCCACATTTGGTTTTATTCAAATACAAGATATGAAAAAAAATTTGCCATTGCTACAGATATATGCAAATATTGGCTTTGCTGCACACCCCTAGTTAATAGGGTGTATTTTGATTTCATGTTGATTTTAAAACTCTTGCTATGGTCTGCTGTGAGTGTGGCTGGTTAAAGGGTTAACAGCTTAATTCTACTCCCTGAATCAGGTGGGAAACAGTCCTTTAATAATCTCCCACTGAATGCCACCTGAGACTTCATCCATTTGCTGTAGGCATGCATGCTCTGAGAATTGAAACACTGGCAGATATAGCATATCATGAGCACATTAATTATGGTTGCTTCTTCTGCTGTTGCTCTGCTGTCATTGCCGGTCCCCATGCGTGAAAGACATTGGGACTGTAGTAGCAGCTGAGAAATGGGCCAGACCTGCTCATTTCTACCTGTTTGGTTTTGTTTCTCTCTCCCTCCTGACTTGAAAACATGAAAGACAGAGAAAATTGGGAAACGACAAAACAGAAGGCTGTCTAAAGCAAGATTTTGATAGTTTTGCTTTTCCAAATGTCTGTATTTTAATTCTATTTTAATTATGTTAATACTAGTAATTTCTGTCTAGTTAGTGTTACATTCAGCAATGTTAATTTAGGATGAATTTTTATTTCATTAACAGATTTCTATTTCATTTTTAAGCCACATGTGGTGTGATGAACAGACCAAAATTTAATTTGATTAATTGTTAATTTTAAGTTCTTTTGAGTGATGGTTGGTCCATCCAGACCATAATCCCAGTCTTGGGGTGCGTTTCCCATTGTTACCAGCACAGTTTAACGATTCTGTGTTTCCGAAACCTTCCAACAAACATTCACAAACAGCTTTGCAAACTTGTGTGGTTGGAACTACGGCTCCCGACCTGTGGTTGGAAGTATAGTTTCCGGTTAGTAGGCCTATGGCATGCAAACCTAAAAAGATGGAACAAAAAGCAAGCTAACATGCAGTACATTCTTTATCCTTCATTGAAATACATATATTTCAGTCGATATGTTTTAGGGTGTCAACAATCTGTGCATGTGCATAAATATGCAAGGGGACCAACTGATTTATTTGATGTTGATGAGTCAAACATCAAATAAATTGGGGGCAAAATGATGGGGAACAAAAATAGTAAAGTAGGAGATGTCATGCTCAGAGAAATTACATTGTGGATAAAGCTGCTGACTGAATGAACCACATGCATATGGGAATTGGGAAGTGTAGGCCAATTACAAGTAAATGTAATTAAAAATTTAATTGCTTTCTGTTGTTTAAATTAACTATAAAAATATTACATGAATTGCATTCTCCAAACAATTAGCCAAACAGAAGTTACAACTCTATCACCTTCACATAGCGTCATTAATGACAGTCCTATATTGTTGAACTGCTTCTACAATGATGCATCGTACTGCGGTGGTTTAGCAGTGAGTTACATTGTTGTATGGGAAACGGACAGACCGACGAATAGGAATCTCGCTAGAGAGGCCAATCTACTTCGAGTGTAACTAAAACGAGCCAATGCACATTGGCATGCAATCATATGCATCAGCTGCTCGCCTCGCAGCGCGGGTATATAATGAGCAGCAGGTGCATTGCATCTTCAGGTTTTCGCTGAGGAGCCGAACCGGATAGGCGGCAGCATCAGCGGGGTACAGCGACTGTGGCGACGGGACGTACGTCTCCGTTCCCTCCTTCAGGGAACGAGGGTTACCTTTGTAACCGAGACGTTCCCATTCAGTCGGTCACGTTCGACGTACGTCGGACAGACCGACGAATAGGAATCCCTACCAAAGCGCCACAGGAGCTGCCCCCTTCCAGCGCTCTGTTGTAAGCCACCTGAACCCCCTTGCCTGAGGATGGTGGGACAGGGCTAACACAGAGAGAGTCGATCACTGCTGTTCCCCAAAACCCATTCAGTGAGACTATTGGATAACGCTGGGAAAGCGTACCCTCTCGCTGGGAAAGGAACGCTGCGGAAGCCACATCCTTCCCCGAAGGAGTTATGTGGAGAAGTACATATGGACTAACCCTGTAGGGCTGTGCTACATATGGAAGAGCTGGGGTGACTCCAACCCGATGAAGGGTAGGTTCTCCCAGAGGGAAAGACACGGGCTTCGTTTAGGAGCAACCGTGGAACCAACCATATGGGATCCCCGTAGGGTCACACATATGGAACCCAGCCTAAACCCGGTTCTCAAGGATACAACGGAGTATAGGCCTGGCGCCAGATGCTCCGCCACGTCGGCTGCCGAAGGGATATCGGAGGACTCGACAGGGTCTGCCTTGTAGGGACTCTCTGGAGAAGGCTATAGTATCTAGCGAACGTGTTAGGTGTCGCCCAGCCCGCAGCTCTACAAATGTCTGTCAGCGAGGCGCCACGAGCCAGCGCCCAGGAGGATGCGACACCTCTCGCTCCGCCACGTCGGCTGCCGAAGGGATATCGGAGGACTTGACAGGGTCTGCCTTGTAGGGACTCTCTGGAGAAAAGAAGCGCATGTAGCGCAGCAAGCCGACACTAAGCCGGGGCCTCTCCGTGCCTCTGACCTGTGGTGAGAACACGGGAGGAGACCGGCTCGACACGAAGGCTATAGTATCTAGCGAACGTGTTAGGTGTCGCCCAGCCCGCAGCTCTACAAATGTCTGTCAGCGAGGCGCCACAAGCCAGCGCCCAGGAGGATGCGACACCTCTCGTGGAGTGAGCATGCAACCTGAGCGGGCAGGGCACGCCCTGAGCTTGGTAAGCCAGGGCGATGGCATCCACTATCCAGTGGGCCATCCTCTGCTTGGAGACAGCCTTTCCCTTCTGCTGGCCTCCATAACAGACAAAGAGCTGGTCTGAGGTCCTGAGGCTTTGGGTTCTGTCTATGTACTGTCGCAAAGCGCGAACTGGACAGAGCAAAGCCAGGGCTGGGTCTGCCTCCTCCATGCAGCGCTTGCAGGCTCACCAACTGGTCCCTGAAGGGAGTGGTAGGAACCTTGGGCACATAGCCAGGCCGGGGTCTTAGTACCACGTGGCTATCACCCGGCCCGAACTCCAGGCACGATACGTTGACCGAAAATGACTGCAGGTCCCCTACCCTCTTGATGGAGGCCAATGCAACCAGCAGCAAAGTCTTCATAGACAGAATCTTTAAGTCTGCCGATTGCAAAGGCTCAAAGGGAGCAATCTGAAGTGCTCTTAGCACCAGAGTGAGGTCCCAAGAGGGTATGGAGGGGGGACGAGGAGGATTTAACCGTCTCGCCCCCCTAAGGAACCTGACGACCAGGTCGTGCTGACCAACAGATTTGCCATCTATGTGGTCGTGGTAAGCGAAGATAGCAGCAGTATGGACTTTGAGGGTGGAGGGGGACAGCCTACGCTCCAACCCTTGCTGCAAGAAGGAAAGCACGACTCCGATCGAGCATCCTCGGGGGTCTTCTCGGCGAGAAGAGCACCACTCGACGAACAGGTTCCACTTCGAGGCATAAGCACGTCTCGTAGACAGTGCAAGTGCCGAAGTGATGGTGTTAAGTACCTCAGGGGGTAAGTCACCTAGAACCTCCGCGTCCCGTCCAGGGACCAGACATGGAGTTTCCAGAGGTCTGGACGCGGGTGCCAAAGAGTGCCCCGTCTCTGAGAAGAAGGTCCTTCCTCAGAGGAATGGGCCAGGGAGGGCTGTCGCAAGGAGTGAAAGTTCTGGGAACCAGGTCTGGTTGGGCCAATAGGGCGCAACTAAGAGGACCTGCTCCTCGTCCTCCCTGACTTTGCACAGGGTCTGTGCAAGTAGGCTCACTGGGGGAAACGCATATTTGCGAAGGCCCCGGGGCCAGCTGAGTGCCAGTGCGTCTGTCCCGAGTGTTCCCTCGGACAGGGGGTAAAACAACTGGCAGTGGGAGGTTTCCGGTGAGGCAAACAGGTCTACCTGAGCCTCTCCAAACCTCTCCAAACTCTGGGGGTGGAGTCGCCACTCGCATGGCCACATGGCTGAGCACACCAGGGACAAGAATGGCATGAAGCGACCTCAGACGCTTCTGACTCCAGAGGAGGAGATGGCGGGCGAGTTGCGACATGCGACGGGAGCGTAGACCACCTTGATGGTTGATGTACGCAACGGTCGCAGTGTTGTCCGTACGGACCAGTACATGCTTGCCCCGTAGCGGCCCTTTGAGGCGGCTCAGAGCAAGACGTACTGCTAGCAACTCGAGGCAATTGATGTGCCAATGCAGATGGGGTCCCGTCCAAACCCCTGACACTGCATGCCCGTTGTACGTGGCACCCCAGCCGGTGGCAGGAGCATCTGTGAATACCACAGAATGCCGGGACACTTGTTCTAGGGGCACTCCTGCCCGGAGAAACAAAGGGTCCGACCACGGACTGAAGGCTTGGCGGCACTCCTGAGTGATTAGCACCCGGAACGTGCCGCGTTGCCACGCCCATCTCGGGACTCGGCCGTGAAGCCAGTGTTGAAGCAGTCTCATATGAAGCAGACCAAGCGGGGTTACTGCCGCCACGGCCGCCATATGCCCCAGGAGCCTCTGAAAGAATTTCAGTGGGACCGCTGTCCTGCCATTGAACGTATTCAGGCAGTTCAACACCGACTGAGCACGTTCCTCTGTGAGGCGTGCTATCTGTTCGACCGAATCCAGCTCCATACCGAGAAAAGAGATCCTCTGCACAGGGGAGAGTTTGCTCTTTTCCCAGTTGACCTGAAGACCCAACTGGCTGAGGTGTCTGAGCACCAAATCCTTGTGTTCGCACAACTAACCCCGGGACTGTGCTAGAAAGAGCCAGTCGTCGAGGTAGTTGAGAATGCGAACACCCTGTTCTCTCATGGGAACAAGGGCTCCCCCTACGACTTTCGTAAAGACACGGGGAGACAGAGCCAGCCCGAAGGGTAGGACTCTGTACTGATATGCTCGACCTTCGAACGCAAAGCGCAGGTATGGCCTGTGTCGCGGAAGAAACGAGACATGGAAGTACGCGTCCTTCAGGTCGATCGCTGCAAACCAATCTCGGGGACGGATGCACTCAAAAATGCGCTTCTGCGTCAGCATTTTGAACGGTAGCTTGTACAGGCTCCGATTCAAAACTCGCAGGTCCAAGATCGGTCGTAACCCACCGCTCTTTTTGGGTACAATGAAGTAGGGACTGTAGAACCCTGACCTCATATCGGCTGGAGGGGCCGGCTCTATCGCGTCCTCCGCCAGTAGGACTGCGATCTCCGCACGCAAGACAGGGGCAACGACATCTTTCACTGTAGTGAAGAGGACGTCCCTGAACTTGGGGGGGATGCCGGGCGAACTGAATCGCATAGCCGAGCCTGATGGTCCGAATGAGCCAGCGAGACAGACTGGGGAGCGCTAACCAGGCTCGCAGAGACCGTACAAGCGGGACCAAAGGGACCACTGGCGTACCTGCAGCGGGGCGGAACACAGGGACGCGGCTCGGGGGGCTCTCTTTGTGAGGCGGCCCGAAGCGGCGTCACAGTGTGCTAGGCAACACTTACCCGGTTCCACGGATGGACAGAGGGAGCAGTCGAGGCTTTGGCTGCCCGCTGCTCGCTGCTGTCCGCTGGCGACAGAAGAGGGGGATGAGAGTGGTGAGGTTTTTCTCCTCCCACTGCTCTCCAAACCCTCTTCAGACCTGGAAATGGAGGAACTGCTCTTTTAATTTTGGGTACCGCTGCCTCTTGGGTCAGTGGCGGAACAGAAACAAACCCAATAAAAGGATTTACCACCCGGCCCTCCTCCAGGGGTGGAAGAGAATCCCCACCCATCTCTGGGTCGCCCGTCTCAGGGGTGATTCTCACCAACCACTTAAACAGCTGCAGAGACGGGAGGCGTCATCTCCCCGCAATGGACACAGCAGAGCCTGCTGGGCCAGAGTTTCTTGCAGGGGATGACACCCTTGGCGACGAGCAGACCGAGGGGCGGCCCAAGAGGAACTCAATGGTTTGTCATGGGAAGCTCCCCGATCCGCTACTAACTGAGGAGAACCGCTGGGCTCAGTCCTCGACAGTGTCACCGAAAAGGCCACCTCGTAAGATGGGAGCATTGAGAAAGCATTTAGCTTGACAACCTCTCGCACCTCACAAGGTAAGCCAGGGGGCACTTCTGTACCACTGAGGTGGACATCGTCTGGCTGAGGGCCTGCGCCGTGACTTTGATCACGGTTAGTCAACAAGCACAGCTCAACCCCAGCACAGAACTACCCTCATGCAAAAAGAGTGCCTTGGCCTCACATGCAGGGTGGGTGTGGTCTGTGTACAGCCACCCCAACCAAGAGGGTAGTGAGAGAGGAAAAACTTCTGGAAGACCCAGGAAAGCATGGTTGTAAACTCCGAATCTGAGTCAGCATAAGCACACACCATTACAGTGGGCAGCATCACCCTCATTTCCAGAGCATAACAGCACTCTCTCCGATGCTGCAATCGACGTCTGTCCCTCAGCTGGAGCTCTGAATGAAATGCTAGGTTCCCCTATGAGAAGGACCAGCAATCCAATCCAGAAACTGCACAGCTTGCAATGCACTAGAGAGGGAGGGGCCCTAGGGGGTTGGTTCCCCGAAGGAACCCCTCAACCTCATGTCACCCAAGCCATATCAGCAAAGTAGACCTCTTCTGGTGCACCAGAGAGGGCGCTACAATGGAGATTATGCAAGGGAACCGCGCATCTAGAGCGCCGAGCGAGCGCTGGGTTGCCATGACAACCCGCGCTGCAGCCCGGCAGCTCGACGGCACACGACACGCAGAGGAGCGAGAGGTTTGCTCTCGCTGATCTCCACGGTCTTCCCAGAGTGTAGGGCAGACCCGCGGCTGTGCTTTTACACACAAGCGGCAGCTGGCCAACAACAGAGGGGACTCAAGCTTCCCAGAGAAAGAAGAGTCACGACCGGCGTGTCGACGTGATCATGTTCTCATATGAAAACATGAAACACCCACGAACATCATTTCAACACGCGCCCAGACATGTGAAACAGTGATCGTGGCCGTCAGTGAGGACAGGAACGACCGCATCCAGAAACACAAGCAGGATGTCATCTTTAAAAAGACGCGAATCTACTTGTGTAAGCTCTTTCAGGGACTTTACTCTTTTAAAAGTGCTGAAGCACGCAGGGGAACGGCCGCCGCAACACAGACAGGGATTGTGTGCAGCCTGTTGTGTGCTCTCTCTCTCTCTCTCTTTGAAGGCGCTTACTCTTACCAGCCGTAAAAACGGCTTTTCAGCGCTCAAAAGCGCACCGTACCGGCCGTGAGAACAGCCTTCCGACGCTGTCAAAACAGCTATTTGCTCAAAAACGGCAAACGAAACAAAAACAGAAAAAGAGAGGACTTCAACCCTGCTGCTGTGCTGTTCGCCTGCACTCGGAAAAAAAGAGAAGTTCAACCAAAAAGCTTGACTCGTCTTCTAGCAGACACTCGCTTGCAGAGAACAGGAACAAACACCGTTCGGCTCCGAAGCGAAAAGCTGAAGCTGCAACGCACCTGCTGCTCATTATATACCCGCGCTGCGAGGCGAGCAGCTGATGCATATGATTGCATGCCAATGTGCATTGGCTCGTTTTAGTTACACTCGAAGTAGATTGGCCTCTCTAGCGAGATTCCTATTCGTCGGTCTGTCCGACGTACGTCGAACGTGACCGACTGAATGGGAACGCAGCCCTGAATGATTTGGTAGCAGTCGCAGCTTACACAATGGCGAGGATATTAGGTTTTTTGTTGCTGTTGTTCAAAATTGGCAAAATTTAAATAATGTCAACACATCATCAATCTTTCATCCAAAATGTGTTTTTGTCTTACCCTGATTCACTGTGGTAAGCCTATTATAAGTGTTTATATTTTAGACTTAGCAGGATGGTTTTCGCGGAAATTACATACGTCACTCGCCCGTGCTTGTCTTGTCATATCTGTAAAGAGACAAAAGTTTCTCTGGCTGCTTTGATGTGTGTGGTGTGGGAGTGGCAAAGGTTAGCTGTCACAACAAGCAAGAAAGGCTGACATAAAAAAGCTAAATCTCCAACCTCAGGGGAATCACCCATTTTTTACTCTGCTTGCAATAAAACAAGAATCAACATTGGCTTGGCTTTTTGGAGATGATGAGAACTGAGGGATTTGAAATGTTGTAAAAGTGATGTGGAGATGGAGTTTTTATTACTCAACAGGTGAGGTATTTCACTGAAGAGATAAATTGCCATATATAGCTCTAGACAGAGTTTAATAGAGTCTAATAGAGTTCAGTGTAAAGCATTATCTGTTGTGAAGGGTCATTTCATTACGGTTGTTTTAGCGCTCTGCTGGAATTTTCAAGGAAGTACTGTGTCTATGAATGGGTAAAGCTACAGTAACGTCTTCAGCTACTCAGCTTGAGAACCTTTCCAACTAAGCTGCTTATATCTCTTAAGCCTAGTACTAGTGAATGTTTATGAGCAGATAGATAATCTCTCTCTCTTTTTTTAGTCATAAGAACAATATTCATCCGCACAGCCATGCAAAGCAGATGCACAACCAAAACGATGTTCTTCCACAAAATGCATGCAGTTCTATTCTTAACAGCAAACTGTTTATCGTGTACCTTTAAACAAGAACTTGAACTTTATTTGCAAACACTGTCAAAATTTAAAAAAGAAAATAAAAAACATAAAAATTTCATCATGTGATGAAAAATGATTAGAAAACAAGGTAAAACTTTACAATAAGGTTTCATTAGTTACGTTTAATGCATTAACTAACATTAACTAACAATAAGCAATACATTACAGTATTTACTTTGTTAGTTAGGTAAGGTAAGTTAATAAAAATACAATTGTTAATTGTTAGTTCATGTTAGCTCAGGTCCATTAAACAATATTAAACGATACAACTTTTGTTTTAATAATGTATTATAAATTATTAACATCAACTAAGAATAATAAATGCTTTAGAAGTATTTTTCATTGTTAGTTTATGTTAGCTAATATACTGTAGTTAACTAATGTTAACAAATGATAATATTATTTCAGTTCATTTTTCAACCACTGTTTGTAATTCTATTCATTTAGTTTGTTAATGATGGTTTTGTTGTAGTATACAATAATAACCCTGGCCTGGTCTAGAGGAAACTTTTTGGAAACTATAATGTTTACCGAAGCATAAAAAATGGACTACTTTCAAAAAGTAGTCCATTTTTTATGCTTCGGTAAACATTCAGTGTCACTGTTCAATTTTACGCTATTTGCCTTGATGCCGCAGTCATGATCCACTTTATTCAGCTATGAAAATACTCAGTTGACCTAAATTGACCCAAAAGCGCTTTTGCCAAACTATTACGAAAAAGTACAGACTCTGTACTGTCCATGGTTTCATCCAGAACTGTTTTAATATCCTTCTCCATCTAGGAAATAAAGAGAATGTAATATTTACGGTGCAGTAGCTTACAGCTGTAGTTCAATACAGTGATAAAACGCATTCATTCCAAGAGAGGTGGGATTCTAGTTATTTCTTTTTCCCTGCCTGCTGTGCAAGTGGTGATATCTAAATAGATTCAGCTGTTGATTGACAGCGTGGGGATGAGCTGTTATCAGCTGGACCACAATGTTGTGTTTGGTGAGGTTGTGAGGTACCGTCTCCCGTGGCATTGTGATTTTTGCTACACTGTGTAAGCCCAGCATGCTCTCTGTCTGTCACAGAACTACATTAACATTTGTGATTGACAGAAAAAGATAGAGGCTTGGCAGATTTTGAGATGTTTCGGTACCAACGAACCTAGATATTTAAGGTAACAGTCGCTCACTAAAAGTGTCTAGTAAGCAGTCCTACATTTCTGTCATATTTTGTTGCATCTTTCACTCTAAAAAAAATGCTGGGTTAAAGACAACCCAAGTTGGGTTGAAAATGGACAAACCTGGCGAATGGATTGTTTTAACTCAACAATTGGGTTAAATGTTTGCCCAACCTGCTGGGTAGTTTTATTTAACTCAACTACGTTGGATATTAACATTTATTAATATGTTTAATAAATGAACATGAATTAATAAGTTTAATTAATAATAATGAATGCAATACAATACAATAAACATTTAATAAATTGCTTATTAATAAATGTTCACATTTTGATTATTATTGTTGCCTCTAGTAATTATGTCTCTGACTTTAAGCAAGCCATACAGTAATTTTTAAACAACAGTTAGGCAAACATTTAACCCAATTGCTGAGTTTTTTTGCCAGAAAATGCAAAAAAGTCATTTTGTGAAACAGGGATGCTATTCTGTTTTGTCGACTCTTGCATAACCAGACTATCAGCATTAAGGGGCCATGCATATAGAATGTATTCTTGTCTTTAAAAACGTGAGACGCTGCTCTATCGTACAATTGACGATGATGAATGAAAAAGGACAGACACATTTTAAAAAGTATTTTGCCTGTACATGGCATCTTAAAAATGCTGTGCGTATGTGCAAAATGCTGAATAAAACAGTGAGACAAAAGTACTGTATACTTCTTTTGTATACTTCCCAGTCTGGTTCAGTATTTTTTGCCATCAGCAGTCTGCTGATCTCCGCACATATAGTCCATGTGCAGCCCAAATGTTATGTCCACGCTCATGGTCAGTGGAGTATGCTTTGAAACGCTTACACACTATGTGCTAGACGGAGAGTAAATCCCTAAGTATATTTTGACGCAAATGCTTAGCATTTGTGCACAGCCGAATGTACAGCCTTTCAAGGTATACTTTAATAGTGTGCACGAACACAGGTGGTCGAAACCATGTATTCCTTGTCCAGTGTCTGTTCCATTTTTCTCCAGAATTTATGAGCAATAAAACTAAATATTGAAACTAGAGTTTAAAGGGGCTGTATGTAGAATTCAGAAACCCTTGCGTCTGATCATAGTGATGTGAATATATTTGCATCAGCTCTGCAACTCACTGGCATCATGTCGACATATAAGGTAATTAAAATTTTTAATTGGTAATTGCCAAATATGACTCAAGTCCTTCACATAAAAATCAGTGTACAGGCTTTCATAGACAATGTAGGAAGGTGAGGAAGGTCTCATTTTTAAAGGGGACCTATTATGCCCCTTTTCACAAGATGTAATATAAGTCTCTGGTGGCCCCAGAATGTGTCTGTGAAGTTTCAGCTCAAAATACACCACAGATCATTTATTATAGCTTGTCAAATTTGCCCCTACTTGGGTGTTAGCAAAAACATGCTGTTTTTGTGTTTGTCCCTTTAAATGCAAATGAGCTGCTGCTGATAACATAGTCAAGCAAAAGGCTAATCATATTACTTACTGTTATGTGTCCAACGTTGTAAAGAGTGATATCATTGTGCAGCGTTTACCTCTGTAAGTTGAGCGAGTGGATCTCTGAGCTCGAGTGAGTGAGTGGAGGTGGGGCTAATTATCATATTCATAGATCTGACTAAATGAAGCAAGGGTGTAGAGTTACAATCAAGGCATGAAGGCATGAATTAAGGCATGAAGTTTTTTTAACAGGAAAAAAAAACATTTAAAGGGGTGGTTCAGTGTTTTTTTTCTAGGCTTGATTGTGTTTTTGGAGTGCAGTTTAACATGTCTTAATGCTTCGGGTTTTTTTTTTTTTTGAAAACGCTGTATTTTTCATATATTTTACCTTTATTCTACACCTCTGTTTCCACTGTCATATGAACGGCTCGTTTGACTTCCTGCTTCTATGAAGCCACTCCCTCCGAGATACGCAATGTGCTCAGATTGGTTAGCTGGCCCAGTGTATCCAGAGTCATCATGATTCGCTGAAGCATCCGGAAACGCCACGCCCCTTACCATTAGTTGTTACCAGTTACGTGGGCTTCGTTGGAAATGTAAATAATGCCGTCTATATTGCTGTATCAAAGTGAGCCCGAATCAGACCCAGATGACCAAACTACCATAACTTTAAAAGACAATTTCTCCGTTTGCATTGAACTTTCAGCGCTGTTACGCGGTAACAGATACCGTTTATGCTCAAGCAGCAACATTACACACTAACTAAAGTTAAAAAATGAGAAAATTGCATTGAACCACCCCTTTAAATATGTCATTTTGGTGATCAAAGATGATTTTTTAGGGATAAAATTATTGACTACAGTGGGACTTTAAACACAAAAAAGTCAGATTTTCATGATATGTCCCCTTTAAGTTTCATTACAAGCTGTACACATTGGCAATAAAAAAGCCATTAATACATTAAAATTCTTACATATAGCCCCTTTAAAGTGTGTGTATCTCATGAGCTCCTCTCACAAGCGCTCATTAAAACAGATTTAGTTGCATTTAGTTGCGTTTTCAGTAGTTTGTTGTTCCACTTATTTTTCAACTGTGAAATAACGGGCTTAGCCACTTTGTAGACCAACTCATTAGCGCACATATGAGAGTTGAGCATACAGAGTACACATGGTTAACAAACTGGGCTGTGTGCATACAGTACATGTAATAGGCTAATGATGAAATTTACATCACGTGCACTGTATGCACAACCTAGCATATGCATAAAAACAGAAGTATACACTCTAAGAAGAAAAGGTTCTATATAGAAGCTTAAAGGGTTCTGTCAGATGCTCCATACACCAATCAGGCATAACATTATGAGCACTAACAGGTAAAGTGAATAACACTGATTATCTCTTCATCACGGCACCTGTTAGTGGGTGGATATATTAGGCAGCAAGTGAACATTTTGTCCTCAAAGATGATGTGTTAGAAGCAGGACAAATGGGTAAGCGTAAGGATTTGATTGAGTTTGACAAGGGCCAAATTGTGATGGTTAGATGACTGGGTTAGATACCACAGCACACCTTCAGGGGTCTAGTAGAGTCCATGCGTCGACGGGTCAGGGCTGTTTTGGCAGCAAAAGGGGGACCAACACAATATTAGGAAGGTGGTCATAATGTTATGCCCGATGGGTATATATAGAACCTTTTAGGGGTACCCATCATGGGATCATTTTATGGATCTAGTTGTAATTAATTTTGTTTTAATTAATTTTTAATTGTAATTACATTTTATGAATTAAATAGATATAGAACCTTTTTGGCATAAAGGTTTTTTTTTTTTTCTTCCTTTTTTTCTTTAGAATTGAGTCAAGAACTCAAAAAAATGTAAATGTTAGGTTTAGATTTTGAGCATGACCTAGTTCGGCTTTTGGAAGCAGTGTAACGGCTTTTGAACTTTTGTTTCTCGATGAACTGATAAACACTGTGCATAACAACTACTGGAACTTGCATACAGCCAGCCAATCAGACTGGAGTGTGCCATTTTGAGACAGCTGTTGCCATTTTTGAATATGCATCAGACAGTATGTGGGCTTTCCACCTGAGGCCGTGACTAACAATGCTGTATCTGCTCTCTGTTCATGATGGAGACTCTCAGGCTGTTTTCAGAGGAGTTTGCTGGAGTGTCCCACTGCTTCAGATCTGAGAGCTCTAGTCGTTTCTCCAAAAGGTTAAAATGAATCTTTCAGCATTATGAGAGAAACCTCGGGCCATAGCAGACTGATGGATGGTGTAGAATCAAATCTCTGTCAAGGTTGCGGCCCCGCAGAGAGCCCTACATTGACAGACCGAGCATATTTTTTTCTTTCATATCACAGAAGTTCTGCTTTTGAAGAGTAGTTTTTTCCACGTGATAAAAGGCACAGAAATATCTAAGGTTATCTGGGAGTTCACTGTTCGCTGCTGCAGTGTTTTAAATAATTAAAGCAAAGCAAAGATAACAGAGACACAGAGTTGCTGAATCAAACATGGTGAGAGGGCAACATGATCGATGTCTGATGAAAATGTAGACTGTATGCTTATTGCTATGTAAAAAAGTTTGCAAAACAGAATACATTATACAAAAATACACATTTCAAAGTAGGATACTACACATGACCTCACCATGTTGCTTGTTTAACTCAGTAGAGGCAGCTATTGTCTATGACTTAAAAACACGTTTTGAATCTATTTGAATCTGATCATTAATGAGGCAAGAAAGAGATAACAATTGCAGCTAAGGTCAAGTCAGAGGCAATGACTTTTGCAATACAGTGCCCAATGCAATGTGCTCCATTTTGCAAAGTGCGTACTACATATAATATTCTGCACAAATATTATGTTATTCTATGCTATTCTGATAGATGAACAGCATATTGTGAAGGCAATAATGTGGGCAGAATCCATCAGGATTTTATTGGCTTGTGAAAAAGCTATTGCTGAAATTGCTGTAAGCTAGTCCTTAAGCACGCTATCAGATTTCCTCTGAAACCCTCCACCTCCCCAGCTCCACCTGCTTAGATCTGCTATGGGATTTATGCGTCTATTTATGCAGCAGCAGCATATCTTACATGCTCACAGCAGCATGTCTGTGTATCTACTGGCAGCAGCACGTCCATACTTGCTCTGCAGCAGCAATAATCTACAGCAGCAGCAGCATAACAGATCTAGTCTACCAATAGTCCAAATACATTAACATTGCCATATTCAACAACATGCTATTTTAAATCAGGGAAGCAGTATTCTGTCTTCTTCTGTTTTGCCTCTAATGTCCCTCAGGATGATCATCAATAACCACCTAAACTAAACACCTGAAGCAGGATGATTTCACTTTTAAATTGCTATCAGAGTTGGAGGCCAAGAACAGCTGAACCACCCTTAGGAATTAAAATCACAAATATGCAGATATTTAGATTAGGTGTAACTATTATAGTCTGCAAACAAATATTAACCAGGGATTTTGTTGGCATTTTCAGAACAGAGGTGGGATTACTTACTGGAATTGATGTTAGCTCAGAGTATTGAAACACTGTTATTGTTTACTTTTAATTTAAAACACTTAACCACATTAGCATAATTTTTTTTAAATCTCTTTATATAACAGAATGTATTTCTAATTCTGTTCATGCAGAAAATTCTCAAAGGGCCACACAAAGAGATTTAGATTGTCATCTTTTACTCATCCTCATGTCGCTCCAAACCTGTATGATTTTTTCCCATGGAACACATAAGAATATATTTTGTAGAATGTTCAAGCTGCCTTTTACCATACATTAAAAGTCAAAGGGAATATGAGCTCCCAAAAATGAACAGCACTAAAATGGCAAACTCTTCTAAAGAGGAACAGACTGAAATGTAAAGTGATAGTCTACACCAAAATGAAAAATCTGCCATTATTTACTCACCCTTATGCCATTCCAAACCTTCCAAATTCCAAAACCTTCCAAATTTTGAAGAATGTTGGTAACCAGTTTTGGTGATCATAGGGCTGCACGATTAATCAGACAATTAGAAAAATAAAATCACGCTTGAACGATTTTGCTTAGTGCGATTATGAAATCGCAAAGGCTGCGATTATTTTTGCAAATGCTAATCCATCTGAAAGCACTGGTAGCTTAAGTCACTTATAATGTACATTTGAAAAAACAACACGCGTCAAACATCTTTCAAGACATGAGAATCATTTATTAACATCTTGTCCAACAAAAGACAACATTTAATAACATGTTTTTACTCCAAACTCACTTCATAACGACACTTGAGCATCCCTCTGTGAGATGATGTGGCTTCTCACACAGAATAAGGCAGTCGTGTGTTTATTAGTCATGTTTAATCAATCAAACCGTTTCAATCGTCTGTTTATTCAGCTACAGTGATAGTTTGGGATTTCCTGGAATGACGTGTTCTACTTCAGCAGCAGAGCATATTTGCAGTTTCTGCGCGAGAGTGCCCTCTTGGCTTTCAGATGAGAAGCATTTACTACTGATCACAGAGCCGTACAGCTCTGACAAGCTGCACATAAAATAATCGCAGGCTTTGCCAAATCGCGTGCAATTTATTTGTGATTAATTGTGCAGCCCTAGGTGATCATTATAATTTGTATGGACAAAAAAAAACATCTTCTTCTGTATTCCAGAGAAGACAGAAAGTCATACAGGTTTTTGTATCAAAATGATGGTGCGTAAATTATGATAATTTTCATTTTTGGGTGAACTGTCCCTTTAAGCTGTTATTCACTGTAAATGTTTACCTCAGTTGGTTCCTTTAAAGAAACTACTGTATAGCTTCAGAAGAGTCATATATAGACCACAATTATAATTAGGGCTGGCTAAAAAAATATTGATTTCTCAATTTTATTCGATTCTCATTTTTATGAACGGAAATCAATTCTTAAATCCCAAGAATCAATCTTTTAGTGTATGCTGTTTTCAGGTAATGAATGAGCAAAAATTTGTAGTGCGCCTCCCATAATAAAAAAAAAGTGTGATATCTAAATGTTTCATTCCATTCCCTAGATCTTTAAAGATCGTAACATTTAATGGGGGCTCGTCCGGGATACTATTTTTATTTTCCATTACTGCTGGTGTAGATGGCAGAATGACTATGTTTCTAGTATTTCCCCTCATGTGTATTAGGGTTGCGTAAGGCAGTTATTTTGAATGGACTGGCTAACCGTGTGATTAGTGCTTGTGACTGGCTGATTTTGATTTAGGAGATTTTGTTAATGCACCGACTTTTTTCCTTGAGAAAATTTGTCATGTACTGTATCTCATATATATCTAAAGTAATTGATATGGAATTTAATCGAATCCCAAGCTTGTGAATTAAAATCAAACCGAATCATGAAATTTGTATCTCTACCCAGCCCTAATTGTAATACTGATATGCTGATTTTTGGAGCTTGAAAACCACTGGTTACAATATATGCTTTCATGTATGGAAAAGAGCAGCAGGAATATTCTTCTAAACATCTTCTTTTGTCTTCCAGAAAAGAAAGTAATAAAGGTTTGGAACGACCTGAGCCATAAATCATTGTTGATCATTGTCATTTTTGGGTGAACTATCCTTTTAAAGGACACACTTCCAGTACAAACTGATTTAAATGTATGTGTCTGATCTTCCCGAGGGAGATGAAACCATGCCACTGTGAACATTAATAACATTTTTGTCAAAGTTTCAACTTGTGGATTTGCACATGATCAAATATACCATCAATCCATCTGACCATCCATAATGCATCAGAAATGACCCTCAAGGCATTTATATAAAATATATTCAGTTTTAAAAGAATCAATCTGCACAACTACCTGAACATTTTCCACAGTGGTAGACTACTTGAGTTTATGGATGCTGATGTTTTAAACATCGATTTTTGCACAGTGAAGTCCCTTCATAAAGGAAATTCAATAAAGCAGCAGCAACGTTCAATATTAATGTAATAAGACTGATGCAAAAACCTCATTGTTTTAAATTATACAAAATGTTTCGTAATACTGTCCCAAGCATTTCCAAGGTGTTGTGTTTATATGTGCACATAAACCGAATCTCACGTCTATGTGGCAGACTATATAACCTTCTCATCAGATGGAAGCTAAAAATAGTCAAGCCCCCCTCCCCATCCTTGTTTCCTTCTTTCTTCACCTGCCTCTGCTCACCTTTTTCCTCACCCCCCTTCACCACCTCATGTATGAATCTCACTCTCCTTTTCCCCACTGAAGTGTGAAGTGCGCAACACCACAGTTTAAACAAGCATCAATCTTGACGGTGACTGGAACGGCCGTCTTTTATGACTGAACAACAGTGACTCATTCCACCAGTCTCTCTCCAAATCAGGAAAGTTCACAAGTATAAATACCCACCCGTCTGTTTCCAAGAGACGTAACGACAGAGACGTACAGGAGGCAAAGCTAGGCAGAGAAAAATCTGCCTCTTGTAGGTCTATTAAATGTTATCGAATGCAGCGTGAGAGTGTGAATGTGTGTGTGGCAGGGGAATGAGAGATAAACCGATTGGAGCACACTGCCAGCGCTTGCTTACGGATGTCCACAGCGTATATTAGATCATGCTGGATGAATGATTCTGCATGAGAGAGAGAGTTTGCAGATCTGGAGATGTGCAGTGTCTGTTTTTAAAGAACTTTCTATGGACCCAATGTCTCCACAAACATAAAACCAGAAATCACCTGCATAATGGGGGCCAGCCAATGGTTCCCTTCAATAAGGTTGGATAAACATTCTAAATATAATGTTTATGAAAATATATAAATGCAGAAAGGTTAGATTTTAGGTAAATGTCATTAGCTTACTATAAAATAATACAAGTCAATGAAAAGTGATATGGAAAGTGATGAGAAGCAGCTTTGGAGATGCTGGATGAGATGAAAACATCACACCTTTGTGATCCAGGTTTGAGAACAACTGAACACTTTCTGTACTCTTTCATCTTGTCTAATTTGAGTGTTTTGGCTGATTGCAATCATACCAACCTGTTTAGTTTTAAACTGAATAAGGCTGAAGTGAATTAAAAAGAGTCTTACCTGAGTCACTCTGGATGGACGTGAAGGTTTGCACTTCCTCTGTGCCAGCGAGACTGCGCTGCAGTGAAATCACTTCTTATTTTTCTTAATGTAAACAACACCACAAACTACTTCAGCAAATCTTAGTATAACACAAGACTCGTTATATTTCAGTCACTAAGGGGTTTTTGGATTGGCTTTGCGTTATGTTGGCATCAGTTTGTTTGCACCGCTTCTTTTGTGTGTCTGTACTGTATGTTGTTGTCCGGGCGACAGCATCACTGACTTGAGCGCGCTCTTCCACTCTCCTCAGCAGTACTCGTCCGCTCGCTTGCTCTCGCCGCTTTGTTCATTCCTCCATCCAAGCCGATTCATCAGCTGTAGAGAGAGGGGGGGAGAGCGGAGAGATGTTCGTGTACAATTCCGTCGTTGGGAGGGAAGACAGAATGACAAAAACATGGTCGATGTTAATAGTTTGAACATACGTGAATGGTTTGTTTTATTCAAAACGCAAAACATTGTGGCTAATGTGATACTGTTGTATTAAGAAGATGTGCACCCCTGTACAGATGAAGATGGTTTGGTCTTACCTAGAGAGAAAGAGAGAGAGGCAGTTCACACACTTGAGGAGATATATAAGATAATGAAAGACTAGAAAAGAGCTATCAAGTAATAATGAGGTAATAATTGGACGAGCAACAACAGAGAACATTTTAAACTTAATGTGACCTCATGATAATAGTAATAGATTGAATCTTAATCTGTAACATTATTTTCATGACAATTAAATATAGTTCACCCAAAAATGTATGACTTCTGGGGAACACAAAAGAAGATATT
Source organism: Megalobrama amblycephala (assembly GCF_018812025.1). Lineage (NCBI taxonomy): Eukaryota > Metazoa > Chordata > Actinopteri > Cypriniformes > Xenocyprididae > Megalobrama > Megalobrama amblycephala. The sequence goes on from NC_063055.1 coordinate 35,428,864, forward strand.
CTGAATATTTAACGAAACAGTTTTAGTAAGCATTGATCACAAAAAATACAAAATATCTTTGTAAAAATTGTAAAAAATTATGTTCATGATTTGTTATCACAACTTTTTTTCTTTTGTCAATCAACTTAGATAACATAATATTTTGTTTCTGTTGAATCTCTATTGTATTAACTCACATTTTTAATTTCAATTAACTCAAAATCTTAAAGGTGCCCTAGAATCAAAAATTGAATTTACCTCGGCATAGTTGAATAACAAGAGTTCAATACATGGAAAAGACATATGTTGAGTTTCAAACTCCATTGCTTCCTCCTTCTTATATAAATCTCATTTGTTTAAAAGACCTCCGGAAAACAGGCAAATCTCAACATAACACCGACTGTTACGTAACAGTCAGGATCATTAATATGTATGACCCCAATATTTGCATATGCCAGCCCATGTTCAAGGCATTAGACAAGGGCAGCCAGTATTGACGTCTGGATCTGTGCACAGCTGAATCATCAGACTAGGTAAGCAAGCAAGAACAATAGCGAAAAATGGCAGATGGAGCGATAATAACTGACATGATCCATGATTACATGATATTCTTATTGATATTTGTAAATTGTCTTTCTAAATGTTTCGTTAGCATGTTGCTAATGTACTGTTAAATGTGGTTAAAGTTACCATTGTTTATTACTGTATTCACGGAGACAAGAGCCGTCGCTATTTTCATTTTTAAACACTTGCAGTCTGTATAATTCATAAACACAACTTCATTCTTTGTAAATCTCTCCAACAGTGTAGCATTAGCCCGTTAGCCACAGAGCATATAGCCTCAAACTCATTCAGAATCAAATGTAAACATCTAAATAAATACTGTACTCACAGGAATCGATGCATGCATGCAAGACGAACATCTTGTAAAGATCCATTTGAGGGTTATATTAGCTGTGTGAACTTTGTTTATGCACTGTATAACTGCACTTATAGTCGAGAGCTCGGGAGGGCAGGGAGCGAGAGATTTAAAGGGGCCGCGCAGCCTGAATCGGTGCATAGTTAATGATGCCCCAAAATAGGCAGTTAAAAAAATTAATAAAAAAAAATCTATGGGGTATTTTGAGCTGAAACTTCAGACACATTCAGGGGACACCTTAGACTTATATCACATCTTTTGAAAAGATGTTCTATGGCACCTTTAAGTTAAACCAACAATAACTTTTACAAGGGAGTTTTGGAACAACATGAGGGTGAGTAAATGATGACAACATTTTTGTTTCATTCATGTACTTTTGCCCCTCATGTCGTTTCAAACCTGTATGGAACACAAAAAGAGAATTTTTGAAGAACTATCACATAGTGTAGTAGCATGACTGACCATGGTAAGTGTTTCTAGACGTCAATATAACAGCATCTAGAAAAGGAGCCCTATCATACACCCAGCGCAATGTGGCACCAGGCGCGATGCAAGTGTTTTTTGCTAGTTTTGCTTGTTTTTTGCTATAGTGGAGTCCATGCCTCGACGGGTCAGAGCTGAAAAAGGGGGACCAACACAGTATTAGGAAGGTGGTCATAATGTTATGCCTGATTGGTGTATATATTAGTAAACTGCAAGTGCATCATTACAAATGTGTAATTAGAAATATAAATACATGACATAAAAGTTTCATAACATAATATAAAGTGTCTGAAAACATTACATTCAGTTCACACTCAACTATATATATATATTTTAATTATATTATTTCCATAATAAGAACTCTTTTTAAAAGTATACTAAAGTACCTCTATATTTTACCACTTTTTCACACGGGACAACATGAGGATGAGTAAATGATAACAGAATTTTAAACCTGGAACATTCCATATTATGTGTTCTCGTATCTTACTAACCTTCTCTGAGAGAAGTTATAACTATAAGCTTCTGTCACGATTAAAGCCACTAAACCTACCAGCTTTCATTTGATACACACAAGGATTTCAGAAAGAGACTGACACAGAAGGAAATCCACCCACAGTAATTACATCAGTAACCAGAAGCTCACCCACCAAGAACAGTAGTCCCATCTCTAAAAGGACTATTTAAATTTTACAGCTCAAATAACACTTTTTTTCATTAAGAATTATGTAATATAAGCTCTTTAACAAAAACACAAGCTGCACATTACTTTTAAACCTTCGGAATGTCTAGTCTCCAACACTTAGGGGGCCGTTTACAGGAAACGGGCCGTTCAGTTACACGTTCAGTTAAACTTAATCGTGTGATATAAAGTCAGAATTGCGTGATATAAAGTCAGAATTGTGAGTTATAAAGTCAGAATTGTGAGTTATAAAGTCAGAATTGTGAGTTATAAAGTCAGAATTGTGTGATATGAAGTCAGAATTGTGTGATATGAAGTCAGAATTGTAAGTTATAAAGTCAGAATCGTGTGATATAAAGTCAGAATCGTGTGATATAAAGTCAGAATTGTGTGATATGAAGTCAGAATTGTGTGATATAAAGTCAGAATTGTGAGTTATAAAGTCAGAATTGTGTGATATGAAGTCAGAATTGCGTGATATGAAGTCAGAATTGTGTGATATGAAGTCAGAATTGTAAGTTATAAAGTCAGAATTGCGTGATATAAAGTCAGAATTGCATGATATAAAGTCAGAATTGTGTGATATGAAGTCAGAATTGTGTGATATAAAGTCAGAATTGCGTGATATAAAGTCAGAATTGCGTGATATGAAGTCAGAATTGTGAGTTATAAAGTCAGAATTGTGAGTTATAAAGTCAGAATTGTGAGTTATAAAGTCAGAATTGCGTGATATGAAGTCAGAATTGCGTGATATAAAGTCAGAATTGCGTAATATGAAGTCAGAATTGTGTGATATAAAGTCAGAATTGCGTGATATAAAGTCAGAATTGCGTGATATGAAGTCAGAATTGTAAGTTATAAAGTCAGAATTGCGTGATATAAAGTCAGAATTGCGTGATATAAAGTCAGAATTGCGTGATATGAAGTCAGAATTGTAAGTTATAAAGTCAGAATTGCGTGATATAAAGTCAGAATCGTGTGATATAAAGTCAGAATTGCGTGATATGAAGTCAGAATTGTGAGTTATAAAGTCAGAATTGTAAGTTATAAAGTCAGAATTGTGTGATATAAAGTCAGAATTGCGTGATATAAAGTCAGAATCGTGTGATATAAAGTCAGAATTGCGTGATATGAAGTCAGAATTGTGAGTTATAAAGTCAGAATTGTAAGTTATAAAGTCAGAATTGTGTGATATAAAGTCAGAATTGTGTGATATAAAGTCGGAATTGTGTGATATAAAGTCAGAATCGTGTGATATAAAGTCAGACTTGTGTGATATAAAGTCAGAATCGTGTGATATAAAGTCAGAATCGTGTGATATAAAGTCAGAATTGTGTGATATAAAGTCAGAATCGTGTGATATAAAGTCAGAATTGTGAGTTATAAAGTCAGAATTGTGTGATATAAAGTCAGAATCATGTGATATAAAGTCAGAATTGTGTGATATAAAGTCGGAATTGTGTGATATAAAGTCAGAATCATGTGATATAAAGTCAGAATCGTGTGATATAAAGTCAGAATTGTGTGATATAAAGTCAGAATCGTGTGATATAAAGTCAGAATTGTGTGATATAAAGTCGGAATTGTGAGTTATAAATTCAGAATTGTGTGATATAAAGTCAGAATTGTGTGATATAAAGTCAGAATTGTGAGTTATAAAGTCAGAATCGTGTGATATAAAGTCAGAATCGTGTGATATAAAGTCAGAATTGTGTGATATAAAGTCAGAATCGTGTGATATAAAGTCAGAATTGTGTGATATAAAGTCAGAATTGTGTGATATAAAGTCGGAATCGTGTGATATAAAGTCAGAATCGTGTGATATAAAGTCGGAATTGTGAGTTATAAAGTCAGAATCGTGTGATATAAAGTCAGAATCGTGTGATATAAAGTCAGAATTGTGTGATATAAAGTCAGAATCGTGTGATATAAAGTCGGAATTGTGAGTTATAAAGTCGGAATCGTGTGATATAAAGTCAGAATTGTGTGATATAAAGTCAGAATTGTGTGATATAAAGTCAGAATTGTGTGATATAAAGTCAGAATTGTGTGATATAAAGTCAGAATCGTGTGATATAAAGTCAGAATCGTGTGATATAAAGTCGGAATTGTGAGTTATAAAGTCGGAATCGTGTGATATAAAGTCAGAATTGTGTGATATAAAGTCAGAATTGTGTGATATAAAGTCAGAATCGTGTGATATAAAGTCGGAATTGTGAGTTATAAAGTCAGAATCGTGTGATATAAAGTCAGAATTGTGTGATATAAAGTCAGAATCGTGTGATATAAAGTCAGAATTGTGAGTTATAAAGTCAGAATTGTGTGATATAAAGTCAGAATCGTGTGATATAAAGTCAGAATTGTGTGATATAAAGTCGGAATTGTGTGATATAAAGTCAGAATCGTGTGATATAAAGTCAGAATCGTGTGATATAAAGTCGGAATCGTGTGATATAAAGTCGGAATTGTGAGTTATAAAGTCAGAATTGTGTGATATAAAGTCAGAATTGTGAGTTATAAAGTCGGAATCGTGAGTTATAAAGTCAGAATCGTGTGATATAAAGTCAGAATCGTGTGATATAAAGTCAGAATCGTGTGATATAAAGTCAGAATCGTGTGATATAAAGTCAGAATCGTGTGATATAAAGTCAGAATTGTGTGATATAAAGTCAGAATCGTGTGATATAAAGTCAGAATTGTGTGATATAAAGTCGGAATTGTGTGATATAAAGTCAGAATCGTGTGATATAAAGTCGGAATTGTGTGATATAAAGTCGGAATTGTGTGATATAAAGTCAGAATTGTGTGATATAAAGTCAGAATTGTGTGATATAAAGTCAGAATTGTGTGATATAAAGTCAGAATCGTGTGATATAAAGTCAGAATTGTGTGATATAAAGTCAGAATCGTGTGATATAAAGTCGGAATTGTGAGTTATAAAGTCAGAATCGTGTGATATAAAGTCAGAATCGTGTGATATAAAGTCGGAATCGTGAGTTATAAAGTCAGAATTGTGTGATATAAAGTCAGAATTGTGTGATATAAAGTCAGAATCGTGTGATATAAAGTCGGAATTGTGAGTTATAAAGTCAGAATTGTGTGATATAAAGTCAGAATTGTGTGATATAAAGTCAGAATTGTGTGATATAAAGTCAGAATTGTGTGATATAAAGTCAGAATCGTGATATATAAAGTCGGAATTGTGTGATATAAAGTCAGAATCGTGTAATATAACGTCAGAATTGTGTGATATAAAGTCAGAATTGTGTGATATGAAGTCAGAATTGTAAGTTATAAAGTCAGAATTGTGTGATATAAAGTCAGAATTGTGTGATATACTGTACAGTCAGAATTGCGAGATATAAAGTCAGAATTGCAAGTTATAAAGTCAGAATGGCGAGACATAAAGTCACAATTCTGAGACAAATAGTCAGTCTTTTTTCCTCAGAATTGGACTTTATAACTTGCAATTGTGAGTTTATATTTTTCTCACAATTCTGAGAAAAGAAGTCAGAATTGCAAGTGTATATCTTACAATTGTGAGAAAAGGTCAGAATTGTGAGTTTATATCTTGCAATTCTGACATTATTTATCGAGTTTATATATCTTACAATTGTGAGAAAAGGTCAGAATTCTGACTTTATTTCTTGCAATTGTGAGTTTATATCCTGCAATTCTGACTTTATAACTCGTTTAAATCTTGCAATTCTGACTTTATTTCTCACATTTGTGAGTTTATATCTCGCAATTCTGACATTTTAACTCACAATTGCAAGTTTATATATTGAAATGACATAACTCACAATTGTGACTTTGTATCTTGCAGTTGTGAGGAAAAAGTCAGAACTGTGAGATAAAAAGCACCTTTTTTACCTTTTTTATTTTTTATTCAGTGGTGAAAACAAGTTTCCATAAGAATGTGTGCAGGTGCGTAATGTTTCTTTAAAAAGCGATAAAGTCATCTACTGGCCTGGCAGCATAATACAGCATTTTTAGTCGTTTTCACTGATCCGTGTGAACGGGATTATTTTGACAATGTTTCAAAAATGCAAAGTAAAAGTTTTTAGTACACTGTTGTCATGTAAACGTACCCTTAGTTGTAAGTGCGTAATCATTAACACAAATCTTTGCATTTATAGAGCTTAACTTGTTTTGAACACACATGTCTGAGACGCACACAGACACGCAGACATATGGTATCCTTCACGATGCTAAACAGCAGTATTTGGTAGAAGGATGACATTTAGATCCCTGCTGGCTTTTTAATTAAAGAAACTGCCGTAGTGAAGGCGGGTGTGCCGCAGATACAGAGGCCCACAAGCATCTTCCTTTTTCTAAAGAAAGCGCCCTTCATCTCACAGTTAACTTTCCCATTTACCACTAATCATTATTTTTAATTATGCCTGTAGGTTTATGGATACATATGTTTGCTAAGTTAAGCACAAAAGACTGTTGACTAACAGACTGACAATTGACTGTATATGTTTATCTTTTAGGATGATGGCTCTCATTTTTACATAAAAGGGTATGAACACTATGAAATGTTTCCATCCTGCACCAACAGTTATGGGTGTGATATTTGGAGACACTTGCAAGGAAAATGATAAAAAGTGATGAGCTCCATTATGACACTTCATCATATGTCATTTTAGAGAAGCTGCATGTATAATCACCTCTTCTGCTTGTTCAGTGCCTCCACCATGCTGAAATGTGTCATCTCTCTGGGTTTCATCATGTTTAAGCACTGGAGTGTGTGAGACTCAGATGATGATGATGGAATTGCTATTAGTGTGACTGTGATATTGCATAAAGGGTGAAAACTTGTTAGTAGGACAGAAACTAGAATGGAGTAAAACAGAACACGTTTTCTATTCTTTTATTCTATTTTATTTGATTCTATTTTTTATTCTTTGACTGGGTGGTGTTGTAGAATAATAGCATCTTTCGATTGCTGATATTATGACAAATGGAGTTGTTTTGTATAGTAATATTACCCATATATCTTTCAGGCTGATTAACTGAACAATTTGGCTGTTATGGAATTATACACATTGGTTGATGATAATCGTGCTCCAGTGGTCAGTTATCAGAGATGGTCATTCTGCCTTCTGCCACATTTTCTGTGTTTTTTTTTTTTAATAAAAATATTTTATATAAAACATTTTTACTTAATACAAATGCATTAGCATTTTTAAAACTAAATAGTGTCTAAAAGTACATTTCTCCTCAACAAGCCGCACAAGTTTAAACTGAATGTGATGTTTTCAGACACTGAATTGGATGTTAATTGCAATGAAATGAAAATGAGTCAATGACGTGATGGGTCATTTTTTTGTTCAAAAGGCTTAATAATAATAAAAAACAAAGATATGACATCCAATGTATGTAAGATAACACAACTAGATCTCTTCTATTGAATCCAAAATGTTTTAATTATATTTTGCTACATATAAAGATATTTTAAAGATTTTAAAGTGTCAAAAGGTCATTCGGTTTAACCGTCCAAAGGCCAATACAGCCATTTCATTTGTAATTAAAATATCTTAAAATGTAATAAATGTATATGTTTTTTATTCTGGCATGATTTTATAACATCATATATCAACATAGTGCAAAATGGTATTAAAATTATGTGTAGAAGTCGTTGATTTGTTATGAAAAAGAATGTTTGGAAAAATGAATGTCTTTGATGTCATTCGGAGTAACCAATATAAAGGGTTTATTTTGGATCAAGTCATTTGGTCAGTATCATGTGACAGGATGTGACATCATTCAGATGCCTGCAAAGGACCAAATGGTCATGAAGCAATGAAACTAACTCTCTTTTAACTATTTGAAAATTTACGCATGTCCCGAAACATCAGGTCATTCGGTACAACCGCTATAAAACATGGAAAATGTTGTAATATTTTAAAAACTTGTACTAAATATAATGTTTGATTGTTCTTTTGCTAGCTAGATATCAGCCTGTGGCATTGTTTGAAAATATCGTCATTCGGTATAACCAAAAGTGTCATTTGGTAAAACCGAAATTAGATGAATTTAAGCATTCTTTTTTGACCCATTTAAGTAGGACTTAAGAACATCTTTACATGAAATTTCATAATTTGATTGTTTTTGAAATATGGTTAAAGTATACTGCCATATGTATTTAATTTCTGTTGAAACTTGTATGTCATGTATTTAAATATATTAGTAATTACACATTTGCTGTGATGAAGTTGCAATTTAAGTGACCTTTAAATTCATTAATAATATATTATTTGCAAATACAGTTTTTTTTTATACATTTAAGAATAGAAGTACATTATAAGTTCATGTTCAGTACAATTAAGTACACTTTTTCACAAGGACATCATTCTAAACAACATAATGAAACTATAAAGTTCATAACATTGTTTGAACACTGACGTCAATCTTTTTGTTAAGAAATAAATTGTCTTTTTTTTGTAAAAGTTGCAAAAACACACAATATATTTTTTTATTATAGAAAATTGTAAAATAAAACAAGAATAAAAGTCACATTGCTTTGTCGGAGCAACAAGTTCACCAAACAATGAAAAATCTTCATTTACTCGATCCCCATATTGTTCCAAACCCATTTTTTTCATCCATGAATCACAAAAGATAAATAAGTGGTGTGAAGATGCTGTTCATGTCTGTCAAGCTCCAAAAAGCACATAAAAATATTGTAAAGTATAGTCCATTGTGAGCTATAATCCCGAGAAGCTGATATCTTTGTGAGATGAGCAGACTGAAATGTATTCACTGGAATTACTTTAAAACATCTTACTTATACATTTATAAAACTACTACCCAGCAAACGTACAAGTGAAGGTGAAATCCAGGCTTTGATTTTGGACCATTCCAAGCCTCTTTTACCTTGTCTGCCAAAATACACCTGTCCACATCCTCCCCATATGTGATTATAGAGACACTGTGTACAGATGTCACATCCAGAACTCATCACTGTGACTTTTATTTTATTATAAACCGGCTATCTTTGCATATTAGACAAGAATTTTATTGGCTTGCTTTTATTTACTGGACGTTGCTTTGGTCTGAGATCAATTTGAAGGAGGGAGAAAGGACAATGAGCTTTTATTAATACAATTTTATTAATGTTTTGATAAATGATTTATTTGATGTACAAACCCGAAAAGTTGGGACACTGTCCAAATTGTGAATAAAAACAGAATGCAATGATGTGGAAGTTTCAAATTTCAATATTTTAGTCAGAATACAACATAGATGACATATCAAATGTTTAAACTGAGAAAATGTGTAATTTTAAGGGAAAAATAAGTTGATTTTAAATTTCATGGCATCAACACATCTCAAAAAAGTTGGGACAAGGCCATGTTTACCACTGTGTGGCATCCCCTCTTCTTTTTATAACAGTCTGCAAACGTCTGGGGACTGAGGAGACAAGTTGCTCAAGTTTAGGAATAGTAATGTTGTCCCATTCTTGTCTGATACAGGCTTCTAGTTGCTCAACTGTCTTAGGTCTTCTTTGTCGCATCTTCCTCTTTATGATGCGGCAAATGTTTTCTATGGGTGAAAGATCTGGACTGCAGGCTTGTCATTTCAGTACCCGGATCCTTCTTCTACGCAGCCATGATGTTGTAATTGATGCAGTATGTGGTCTGGCATTGTCATGTTGGAAAATGCAAGGTCTTCCCTGAAAGAGACGACATCTGGATGGGAGCATATGTTGTTCTAGAACTTGGATATACCTTTCAGCATTGATGGTGCCTTTCCAGATGTGTAAGCTGCCCATGCCACACGCACTCATGCAACCCCATACCATCAGAGATGCAGGCTTCTGAAATGAGCGCTGATAACAACTTGGGTTGTCCTTGTCCTCTTTAGTCCGGATGACATAGCGTCCCAGTTTTCCAAAAAGAACTTCAAATTTTGATTCGTCTGACCACAGAACAGTTTTCCACTTTGCCACAGTCCATTTTAAATTAGCCTTGGTCCAGAGAAAACGCCTGCGCTTCTGGATCATGTTTAGATATGTTTAGAGTTTTAGCCGGCAACGGCGAATGGCACGATGGATTGTGTTCACCAACAATGTTTTCTGGAAGTATTCCTGAGCCCATGTTGTGATTTCCATTACAGTAGCATTCCTGTATGTGATGCAGTGCCGTCTAAGGGCCTGAAGATCACGGGCATCCAGTATGGTTTTCCGGCCTTGACCCTTACGCACAGAGATTGTTCCAGATTCTCTGAATCTTTGGATGATATTATGCACTGTAGATGATGATAACTTCAAACTCTTTGCAATTTTTCTCTGAGAAACTCCTTTCTGATATTGCTCCACTATTTTTGCCGCAGCATTGGGTGAATTGGTGATCCTCTGCCCATCTTGACTTCTGAGAGACACTGCCACTCTGAGAGGCTCTTTTTATACCCAATCATGTTGCCAATTGACCTAATAAGTTGCAAATTGGTCCTCCAGCTGTTCCTTATATGTACATTTAACTTTTCCGGCCTCTTATTGCTACCTGTCCCAACTTTTTGGAATGTGTAGCTCTCATGAAATCCAAAATGAGATAATATTTGGCATGACATTTCAAAATGTCTCTCTTTCAACATTTGATATGTTATCTATATTCTATTGTGAATAAAATATAAGTTTATGAGATTTGTAAATTATTGCATTCCTTTTTTATTCACAATTTGTACAGTGTCCCAACTTTTTTGGAATCAGGTTTGTAATTTAAATAATATTAAGTAATATTTATTTAACATATTTTAAAATAAATTGTCTATTTTAATTTTTTTTAAATCATTTTAATTGTTTGTTTAATTGTTAATCTATTTATTCCCCTTCCAGACCATTATAAATAAGAATCTTGTTCCTAAGTAACTTGCCTGGTTAAATAGGTAAAATGTAAAATAAAGAATTTTGTTTTTGATTTTACTTATTTTTTTTAAGCTAAGTGGTTGCATGAAATTACTTTATTGTAATTTTATTTGAACTAAAAATAATGAAGTGAAAATTTATATTATATTGAATTATATTGAGCAAGCCTATACTCTTCAGTATACAATGGTAACCACAAACTTCAAACTTCAATAAACAGAAACTCTTTTAAATGTCAAACATAATTGAGCATTAAACACTAATAGGTTTTTCCCATAATATTACACTTAATTTTAACATTTACTCTCCCAACTCCAATGCAAAGCATGCTGGGAACTAAAAAGTCCCCTTAATGCAACAAAAATGATTCAAAGGTGCAATATGTAAGAATTTTGCAGTAAAATATCCAGGTTTTATTTTGTAGAAACCATGGAAACACCAAAGACGCATTAATATATTACATGTTTTAATAGACAAGGGAACAACTGTTTTGATATATTTATAGACAGAAAACTAATTATTGTTATATAGCTCAACACATTTAGTCTTATTGTTTAAATCTAATTTTCTTGATTTTTTTGCGAGTAACGTTACCATGCTTTACCATGCCTCAGAGAAAAACACTGTTTTGTCAAGTAGCTAACATAGCATAATCAGATGTAGCTTTATTTTTAGTAACAGTAATACAGCATTTTCTCCATCATACAATATGTTTTAAAATTAATTCCATGACATTTATCAACACAAGCCATCCAGCATTTATTAATATGATATTGTAAAATCGATCTATCTTACTGCAGTGTGTAACAGTGTCTCACAGCAGCCGCCGAGTGAACGCACAGAGTAACGTTATAACATCATTTTCAACACACTCAAATGTATCGAATATGATAAACAGAGCTGTGTTACCTCATACTCATACCTCATACTGAAGGAAAACAAAAGTCTTATGGGTTTGGAACAACATGAGGGTGAGTAATTTTTGGGTGAACTAACTCTTGAAGTTGTTTTAGCTCATTTTGATTAATTAAACTGAACAAGAGGCAAAATCATTTTTTAATGCCTCAAATGAGGCAATGTGTCAACACAGGCTTGTGGGAGAATGTGTGGATGAAAGATTCGAGATGCTGAGGGAAATAAAATGCTGAAGTTTCCAGCCTGCAGTTTTACTGAGATTGCCTTTAAATCTCTCTTCTCAGAATCTGTCATCTTCACTAATCGCTAATACCTGGAATCCAATGCCACTCGGAGCTGATAGATGGGGGTAATTTGAAACAGACCCATAAATGACCTCACCTTCATGAGGTGCTGTGCATTTACAGAACAGCAAAATTACCACCAGTCAGGATAAAAAGTTAGCCGAATCAATGCACTGCAGAAATAAATGCCTTGCATTGGTCATTTAGCCACATCAAGCAGCATATATTGATGTTCCATTGATTTGTTGCCACAGGATTCAGCTTCATCACCAATAATGAAGCTTTTAATTACACTTTAAAACTGTTATGATGTTTCCAAAAGTGGAGTTTTTATAAGTCTTAGAACTGCTTCTGTTATTCCTACAGAGACTTAAATACAGCCTGGATAAAAGTTGTGATGCATCAGCGCAGCTATTGATTTCAACAGTCGCTGCCTCAAGAGGCAAATGTGAGAGCAAGTGTTCTTCAGTCAGATTCACAGGAGGCCTAGATCTGAGCTGTTTGTTCTGCATGATCATCACAAAAAGAATTCAAATTTTGACATTGTCTGAAGTAAATGTGCATGGTGCTTGCCTGTGCCACAATGCTAGTTTCAATTTAATTTCAATATAGTGCTTTTCAGAATATATATTCTCCCAAAGCAGCTTTACAAAGAATAGTGTCTTCCTTCAGAAAATATGAAACAGGTTTTCTTTCCATGTACTTACGGGTTAGTTCACCCTAAAATAAAAAGTCTGTTATCATTTACTCACCCTCATGTCATTCCAAACCTGTAAGTCTTGCAACATAAAAGAAGATTTTTTGAGAAATGTCTCAATGTTTTGTGGTCCATACAATGGAAGTCAGTAGTCACCAAAACTGCTGACATGTGGTTGCCAGGGTGCTCTGCATGGTTGCTAGGTGATTTTTACTGGCCTACCTCTAAGTCACCAAATTTTAATAAGCAATATACAGTTTACTAAAATTGTAAAATGGAATAGTTCATACAATTCAAGTCAATGGGGTCCAAAGCAACATAACATTGTATCCCACTGACTTTCATTGTATTCATAGTTTTCAAGTAACATCACACCCTTATAGGAATGCCCACCTGGAGGGCAAAACAAGGCTTTCCTCCATTGCCCGCAAGTTATTTTTTACCTTATTGATGAATTTAAAATATAAATGCAATGCACAGTTTCTTATTAAGTGCTATTCCATAGAAAAACATCATAAAGAAAATGCTGGGCTCATTTGCTCGCCTGTATATAGTGTGTATCATTAAAAAGGTGTATAACTAAGCAAAACACTGGCCCTGTTTACACCTACTATTAAGATGCATTTTGGTCGAATGGATCTCAAGTGGACGATGATAAATGCAGGTGTAAACTGGGTCTAAAACATTTTGAGCTTGTCCACTTTCGACCACTTCCAGAGGTATTTGAAAACACATTCGACCGGATTGCTTTCATAGTGTAGACGCTCATGTGGTCGAAGATGTCACAACAGACCGCCTCCTCTCCACCTACTGACCTAATGTTTTAACATTATGGGAAGCACGCTAGCCAGACGGGATTTAAACATTGTCGGCTGAAGACACAAGTTTGGTTTGAAGACGAACAATGTACCAAGCACAATGTTCTCTCACCATTCCTGATTTCTAACACACATTCACAGCATTCTCCTGTGGACCTGCAGCTGTCAGAGCAGAAACAAAAGCTGCTGCTCTCCGTGTGTAGATTGAAAGATCTGAAAAACCCATACATTTACCCACCTATAGACCCTCTCCTCGAAGAAATCAGGACAGAAGTGGTTGAAAGTGGACAAAAGAGACGGATTAAAAAACCAGGTGTGAACAGGAATGTGTGTCCTGTATCTATTTGTGATCCGATCGACCAAAACACATCTTAATACCAGGTGTAAACAGGTCATTCTTCAAAACATACAGGTTTGGAACAACAACAGGGTGAGTAAACAATGACAGAACTCTCACTTTTGGGTGAACTCTTTTTCTAATAGAGGATGTGGCCTCAGATTTGTTCAGCTAATGAGAGTGAATAGCAGACAATAGCCACCAACTAATAATAATAATTCTAAAAGGATTTCCTGTTGTTCTTATTGACACACATTGCAGCATTGAAACCCTCCTATCCAGAATCTCCTAAGGAAATGCAAGTATTTTACACTTATCAGAATCAGAATCAGAATCAGAATCAGAAAGAGCTTTATTGCCAGGTATGTTGTTTACACATACTAGGAATTTGTTTTAGTGACAGAAGCTCCACAGTGCAACAGAGTAACAGCGACAAGACAAGACACATAATAAAAAGAATAAAATAATAATATACAAATTTACAAGATAGACAAAGTGCAAAAAAAGCAAAAGACAATATATATTATAGACAATTGTATGTACAATTATGTGTGCAAATTGAGATATAAATAAGTGTTTTAAGTAAATAATATGTAATAGTGTTGTGTGTTCCGTGTTTGTCAAGTGTTCATGAGATGGATTGCTTGAGGGAAGAAACTGTTCCTGTGTCTGGTCGTTCTGGTGCTCAGGGCTCTGTAGCGTCGACCGGATGGCAACAGTTCAAAGAGGGCGTGTGCTGGATGTGAGGGGTCCAGAGTGATCTTCTTTGCCCTTTTTCTCACTCTGGATAAGTACAGTTCTTGGAGAGTGGGGAGGGTTGTGCCAATGATTCGCTCAGCAGACCGGACTAACCTCTGTAGTCTTCTGAGGTCAGATTTGGTAGCTGAGCTGAACCAGACGGTAATTGAAGTGCAGAGGATGGATTCGATAATGGCAGAGTAGAAATGTTTCAGCAGCTCCTGTGGTAGGTTGAACTTCCTCAGCTGGCGAAGGAAGTACAACCTCTGCTGGGCCTTTTTCACAATGGACTCGATGTGGTTGTCCCACTTCAGGTCCTGGGAGATGGTGGTGCCCAGGAACCTGAATGACTCCACTGCAGTCACAGTGCTGTTCATGATGGTGAGTGGGGGGAGAGCAGGTGGGTTTTTCCTGAAGTCCACGATCATCTCCACTGTCTTGAGCGTGTTGAGCTCCAGGTTGTTAAGACTGCACCAGACAGCCAGCTGTTCAACCTCCAGTCTGTAAGCAGACTCGTCACCGTCCTGGATGAGGCCGATCAGTGTGGTGTCATCCGCAAACTTCAGGAGCTTGACAGAGGGGTCTTTAGAGGTGCAGTCGTTGGTGTAAAGGGAGAAGAGCAGTGGGGAGAGAACACAGCCCTGAGGGGCGCCGGTGCTGATGGTGAGGGTGCTGGATGAGAATTTCCCCAGCCTCACTAGCTGCTGCCTGTCTGTCAGGAAGCTGGTGATCCACTGACAGACAGAGGTGGGCACGGAGAGCTGAGTTAGTTTAGGCTGGAGGAGTGATGGGACAATGGTGTTAAAAGCAGAGCTGAAGTCAGAGCTGAAGTCAGAGCTTCAGTCAGAGCTGAAGCTTATAAACCCCCCAGTGAGCAAAGCCGAAGACAGTTGTGAAGAACTTGCTAAGATGTTGAAATAGACTAGGAAGAAACCTTGGGAGTAACCAACACTCATTTGGGGAAGCCATTCTCCTTGAGCTTGCACATATTTGAAATGAAAACTAATATATATATATATATACAGTACAGTCCAAAAGTTTGGAACCACTAAGATTTTTAATGTTTTAGTTTCGTCTGCTCACCAAGGCTACATTTATTTAATTCAAAATACAGTAAAAACAGTAATATTGTGAAATATTATTACAATTTAAAATAACTGTTTTCTATTTGAATATATTTCACAAAGTAATTTATTCCTGTGATGGCAAAGCTGAATTTTCAGCATCATTACTCCAGTCTTCAGTGTCACATGATCCTTCAGAAATCATTCTAATATGCTGATCTGCTGCTCAAGAAACATTTAATGTGTACAATTGTACAAAATATTTGTGTACAATATTTTTTTTCAGGATTATTTGATGAATAGAAAGTTCAAAAGAACAGTGTTTATCTGAATCTAATCTTTTGTAACATTATAAATGTCTTTACTGCCACTTTTGATTGATTTAATGCATCCTTGCTGAATAAAAGTATTCATTTCTTTAATTTCTTTTCAAAAAAATACAAATAAAAATTCTTACTGACCCCAAACTTTTGAACGGTAGTGTATAATGCTACAGAAGCTTTGTATTTCAGATAAATGCTGTTCTTTTGAACTTTCTATTCATCAAGGAATCCTGAAAAAAAAAGTACACAACTGTTTTCAACATTGAAAATAATCATAAATGTTTATTGAGCAGCAAATCAGCATATTAGAATGATTTCTGAAGGATCATGTGACACTGAAGACTGGAGTAACGATGCTGAAAATTCAGCTTTGCATCACAGGAATAAATTACTTTGTGAAATATATTCAAATAGAAAACAGTTATTTTAAATTGTAATAATATTTCATAATATTACTGTTTTTTACTGTATTTTTAATTAAATAAATGTAGCCTTGGTGAGCAGATGAAACTTCTTTTAAAAACATTAAAAATCTTAGTGGTTCCAAACTTTTGGACTGTACTGTATATATATATATATATATATATATATATATATATATATATATATATATATATATATATATATATATATATATATATATATATATATATACACACATACATACATACATACATACATATATAAATGTGTTCAGGTTAATTCAGTAGTATTACATTTTATTTTATTTTTTTTTACTTTTCAGTTTTTATTTTAATTTAGGTTTTAGTAATCTTATGTACTTTTGTGATTTTATTAGTCTTTTATTTACGGAAGAGGATTAGGGCCAAGCAATAATAAAAAAATAAAACCATCTCGAGATTAAAGTTGTTACATTTCGAGAAAAAACTCATTAAATTTCGAGAAAAAAGTCGAAATAAAATGTTGAGAATAAACTCATTAAATTACGAATTTGTTCTCATAATTTAACGACTTTTTTCTCGTAATTTAATTACTTTATTCTCAACATTTTATTTCGTCTTTTGTTCTCGAAATTTAACGAGGTTTTTTTCTCATAATTTAACGAGTTTATTCTCAACATTTTATTTCGACTTTTTTCTTGAAATTTAACGATTTTTTTTTTTTTTCGAAATTTAACAACTTTAATCTCGAGATGGTTTTGTTTTTTTATTATTGCTTGGCCCTAATCTTCTTCCGTATTTTATATTTCTATTTAGCTAATTTATTTTTATTTCAGTTTTAGATTTAGTAATTTTATTACTTCAAACTTGTTTTATTTCAGTTGGTTGCCAAGGCAACATTTTCAATGTTCTTCACGTTTTTAAATTTTAAGTTTTTCATCTAATATTTGTATTTCATTTTTTCTGCTTTATTTCAATTAATGAAAATGATTTTTAATCATTTTAGTATAAATTTAAAAATAACACTATTTGGATGTTTCTGTGATATTCTGTGGCCAGTTGCATAAACTGCTTAAGCTAGTCTTAAAATTAGTCACCTAATGTTTTTCTTCAAGAGTACTAACTGTTTAAAGTCATAAGAAGGTAAATCAGTCTGTTTTGAATTGGAACTGATTACCTCTTTGTTAACTGCTAGTTGGTCAAATTAGTTCTTTAGACACCGTCTTAAGTTAAGTTTATGCAACTGGCCCCAGGTCTGTAGATGTGATTCAAGTCCCTCCTTCTATGTAAGTCTAAGGGATCTCCCTTGTGAAAAAATTGCATAATTGTGTTGAGTGTAGACTTGTAGTGTACTTCAAATTTTATAAAAATATATAAAAAAAGTAGTTGAAGATAATATAATATTAAAATGAATTATAATAATTATTAATATCAACTTTATCATTACAAATGCGTAATTACAAATATATTTAAATACATGATATACAAGTTTCATTAGAAAAGACATTAAAGTAAATTTTAGTTCACTATAAATGCTTGTCAGTAGATTCTGCAGTACATTTTAGCCATATTTCTAAGACAATAGGAGTGATTATAAAATTACATGAAATCCTACTTAAGTGGGTCAAAGCACTTTTTGTAACATGTATAATCTGTGTCATTATGTTCATTCCTTCATTTAGTTAATTATCCTGTTGACCTGTGGTCTCGTTAATTTTCTCATTAGTTCCCTTTATTTGTCCCATGCATTTAAACACAGAGTTTTCCTTTTTCATCCATGGAGCTCCCTGCAGTTCAGTTACTCTGTCTGGAGCAGGGTGACCGTCCCCTGGAAGATCATACACAGGACTTCTAGCATGCCTCGCGCACTACCCAGACCGGTCGCTCCAAGGCACGTCTTCCAGCGTACGGTCCCAGGGATAACTTCGCCGCATTTGTGGAGTGGGTGCTGGTAGATAACAACTCCCCATTTACCATCGGCCTGGAAGAGGACACTGGCCCCACTCCTCATCCAGACACCAGCCATCCACCACCAACGACCGGCACGATGGAGATGCGAGAGCCCACCGCAGACAAAGGAGATCGGCTTGCCGCAATGGACGAGCCTGAGAAGACCTGCTATACAACCAAAACAAACTTTGTTAAATTGTTTTCGTGCTATCACTGTAAAGCTGCTTTGAAACAATCTGCATTGTAAAAAGCGCAATATATAAATAAAGGTGACTTGACTTTCCTGTGTCCCTACTGGTTTCTCCCAGTCCCCTGTCACCTGTGATCCCTCCCAGACTCCCTCTTCTGCCTCCTCTGACAGCCAGTTCCTTAGCCTCACCTCTGCTGGTTCCCCTCAGCCCCTCAACATCTCCTCCTACACCAGTTTATGAGGAACTCCCTTGCAGTTTCAGTCCTCCAGTTCCCTTTATCACAGAGGATCTCCTGGCTCCGCCTCCAGCTATGGAACCCATCACCGCAGCCTGTCGACCTTTCGGCTCCGCCTTGGCTCCTCCCTCCCTCGGCTCCACAAGAAACCATCATCCTGATGGCTCCACCAGGCTCCCTCATCCCACCGGCTCCGCCTTGGCCAGACATCGTCCTGCCTACACTTTCGGCTCCGTCTTCCCCCAACTCTGCCTTCATTCACAGTTCCACCGGCTCCACCTCAGTCTTCAGGCTTCCTGGTTCCACCTCGGTCTCCAGTGCCAGCAGTGTCACTTGTCAGCTCTACCTGGGACTCCATCCCCAGTAGCTATATCTCTGTCAGTTGTTCCCAGGGTGTCGTCTGACAAGTTTCTGTCCTGGCTCCAACCTCCCTCGACTCCGCCCTGGGGCCTCCTCCTGGCTGGTCTCTGGACCACCATCTGGCCCCTCCTGCTCCTGGCTCTCCCCTGGCTCCTCCAACCTTCCACTCCCCCCAGGACAATTTTAGTTTTCATTGACTGTGTTTTTCCCTCTCTGAAATGCCTTTCCGTACCAGCAGGTGGCAGTAGGTGAACAGCCAATCAGAATGATCAGATGGCCCGACGGACCGACGTCAATTCAACATGTTGAATCAGCCAAAAAAAAAAAAAGCCGACAAGGAACAATTTTAGCTGACGGTGCGGAACACACTGAGAAAACTTCATTCATCGTCTTCATGAGCTTAATGACTACCATTAAGTGACACTTTAAGTTCAGCTAATTACATTTTATATAAATTTACAGTTTTTACATATAAATGCATTCGTTTAAAGTATATTTTTCTATGAGTATTATTTTAAAAAGTATGCTAAAAAAAGTTTGCTGTGTAATTTTTTCTCAGTTGTTTTATTGTCCACCAGGCAAAAATAATTTCAAAAAGAAATAGCACCTCTCCTCTATAAGCAATTTGAGGAGTCATTCATGTCCAGAACAGTGCAAGTCAATTTATTTGTTGAGGGGTTTGCTCAATTCCCTGACTCTAAGCATGAGCAATAGTAATAGTGATGCTTGCCTTGAAAACACCACTAGTAAATAGCAAGAACAATAGCATCAACAGAGATTGTGACACAAAATCAGTGTGCAAAAAACATACAGTACACGCTTATTTCTACTTTTGCAAATAAAAATAAGATCTGTGTATACAAAGTTAATGAAGGGGATAATAAAATACATCATATACAGCTCTATCTTGTGCCATACACACTGGTTTGTCATTATGAAGTCCTACTGTGAATTATCTGCATTCCACTTTATACAACAGTTACGGCCCTCTAATCTGATTGGACAAGCAGCATTCCATGAGTAATGATATACATCAGATCGGCAGCGCTTCACTGTTCCAGAAAGACTGTCAGTCTGTATGTTTGCTCAGAGATGCACAACACTGACAAAGTAACTGGCAATATTGTCTAAAATGTAAGCTCCTCAGTATTAACTTCTTGTTTATTTAACAATTATGATTTATATTAGTGATAATGATATATATTTGAGACAGTTCATCTTTTGTGTCATTCCTTTTATGCACCGCTTTGTGTAGTCATTTAAGTTCTGTCTATTGTCTATCTGTCATCCTTGTTTGTTCTATTGTCTATCTTCCTATCATTTTTTCATCTAATACAATCATTAAGAAGTATTATATTAAAGGGTACAATGAAATCAGAAATATACAAATAAATGAAAATTAATTATAGTTTAAATTTACATTAAATGCAATAAAATGTAACTTCAGAATTTCACACAGAATCCATTTTTCCATTCCAATGTGCTACTTTTCCATTGTTTTTCAATGTAAACACACTTGACGGACGTAGTTAACCGTTTTAGCATCTAGCGTTTTTTGCAGCGTCTCGCACATAACACAGCGTTTTAAAAATGCGGTGCTCAAGTTAAAAGAAGTTCTTCTTTTTTTAAAAAAACATGTCTCTAGACCATTGACCAGCTTCTTGCATTTTTAACAGCAAAAACACAATCTGTGTAAATTGGCCCTTAAAGGGTTAGTTCACCCAAAAATGAAAATTCTGTCATTTATTATTCGCCCTCATGTCATTCCACACCCGTAAGACCTTCGTTAATCTTCAGAGCACAAATTAAGATATTTTTGATGAAATCTGATGGCTCAGTAAGGCCTGCATTGCCACTTTCAGATGCCCATAAAGCTACTAAAGACATATTTAAAACAGTTCATGTGACTACAGTGGGTCAACCTTAATGTTACGAAGTGACAAGAATACTTTTTGTGCGCCAAAAAAAATAAATAAAAATAACGACTTTATTCAACAATATCTAGTGATGGGCGATTTCAAAACACTGCTTCATGAAGCTTCGAAGCTTTACGAATCTTTTGTTTTGAATCAGTGGTAATCGGAGTTTGTATCAAACTGCCAAAGTCACGTGATTTCAGTAAACAAAATTTGTAAAGCTTAGTGAACATAAGGGAGAGGTTTAAAGATCAGTAATGAGATTTCTTGTTCTTCATGAAGGGTTTATCGGTCCAATTACATCTTCATTGTTTCCTTCTGCCGCATCAAACACATTTCTTTTCTGTAAATAAACTGAAGGCAAATATGGAAATGACATTTACTGGCATGTTTCTGATGCCAGTTGTCATAATGGGCACCTCCCAACTCCCATAAGTGCCTGCAGTGCTGAAATAACTGCTAGTCTCATATTCCCATTCTATCAGAAATGAGGTCATAAACTGTCAGGATTTACTGTGACAAACAAGAATCAAGTGGATGCCTCAAATATTCTTTTACAAAATCTATCTATCTATCTATCTATCTATCTATCATGCAAAAAAAATAATAGCTTTATATTTTTGGTTCTGCTTATTAATATGAACACATTTGATCCATTCTGGATCTCACTGGAACAGCTGGCTCTACTATTAGATCTGATTGGCTTTGTGTGGAACAAACTTCTTTCAGATTATTCAATATCAGGGACAAGCAGCCAAGATAATAATTATCCATAATTACACATTATGTATGCTTCAACATTTATGTGAGCTGTTATCTTATATATATATATATATATATATATATATATATATATATATATATATATATATATATATATACAGTACAGTCTAAAAGTTTGGAACCACTAAGATTTTTAATGTTTTTGAAAGAAGTTTCGTCTGCTCACCAAGGCTACATTTATTTAATTAAAAATACAGTAAAAACAGTAATATTGTGAAATATTATTACAATTTAAAATAACTATTTTTCTATTTGAATATATTTCACAAAGTAATTTATTCCTGTGATGGCAAAGGAATACATCTGTCAGCATCATTACTCCAGTCTTCAGTGTCACATGATCCTTCAGAAATCATTCTAATATGCTGATCTGCTGCTCAAGAAACATTTAATGTGTACAATTGTACAAAATATTTGTGTACAATATTTTTT
The DNA here is from genome assembly GCF_018812025.1 of Megalobrama amblycephala. NCBI lineage: Eukaryota > Metazoa > Chordata > Actinopteri > Cypriniformes > Xenocyprididae > Megalobrama > Megalobrama amblycephala. The sequence continues at coordinate 35,451,243 of NC_063055.1, forward strand.
TTCAGGATTATTTGATGAATAGAAAGTTCAAAAGAACAGTGTTTATCTGAATCTAATCTTTTGTAACATTATAAATGTCTTTACTGCCACTTTTGATTGATTTAATGCATCCTTGCTGAATAAAAGTATTAATTTCTTTAATTTCTTTTCAAAAAAATAAAAATAAAAATTCTTACTGACCCCAAACTTTTGAACGGTAGTGTATAATGCTACAGAAGCTTTGTATTTCAGATAAATGCTGTTCTTTTGAACTTTCTATTCATCAAGGAATCCTGAAAAAAAAAAGTACACAACTGTTTCAACATTGAAAATAATCATAAATGTTTATTGAGCAGCAAATCAGCATATTAGAATGATTTCTGAAGGATCATGTGACACTGAAGACTGGAGTAACAATGCTGAAAATTCAGCTTTGCATCACAGCAATAAATTACTTTGTCAAATATATTTAAATAGTACACAGTTATTTTAAATTGTAATAATATTTCACAATATTACTGTTTTTTACTGTATTTTTAATTAAATAAATGTAGCCTTGGTGAGCAGACGAAACTTCTTTTAAAAACATTAAAAATCTTAGTGGTTCCAAACTTTTGGTGTCACGGGAAATAAAGAAGGATGCAAATGCAAGTCAAAATATCTCATTTATTGAGCTTCACACCAGAAGGTCAGGAAACACACACACAAACAGCAGGAGAGCGGCGACACAGGGACTTCGGTGGGCCGTGGTGATATGATCGTGGTGAAGTCAGTGGGAGTGAAAGCAGAAGTGAAGAATCCAACGATGAAACAATAATCCAGAACGAAGACACGACGAACCAACTCCAAACGGAAGCACACACGAGGAAACAGGGGAACAGAACAGGGAACTCCAACAACGATCTGACAAACACGAGACGAAAGACAAGGCAATAAATAGGCAGTCCTGATTGAACACAGCTGCCGCTGATCAACAATCAGCGGCGACGCCCACATGAAACAATTAACGTGACAGCACAACATAAACACAGACCACAGACAGAGACTGCGGATCTTCAACCGTGACAGTACCCCCCCCCTCGGCGTTCCCAGGAGCACCTACCTGCCGATTGTAATCATCGATAAGGGAGTGATCCAGGATGTCCCTAGCAGGAACCCAACTTCTCTCCTCCGGACCGTAACCTTCCCAGTCCACCAAGTACTGGAAACCGCGTCCCCTCCTTCTCGAGTCCAGAATGCGATTAACCGAATAAGTGGGTTCCCCGTCTACGAGACGCAGCGGTGGAGGAACCGGGGTTGGCGGATTAATGTGTGAATGAAACACCGGTTTAATTTTAGAAACATGGAAGGCGGGATGAATTCTCCTGTACGCTGGAGGAAGTTTGAGTCGGACTGCCACCGGACTAATGATCTTGGTGACAGGAAACGGGCCAATGAATTTAGGAGCAAGCTTATTGGAAACGGAGCGGAGAGGAATGTTCTTAGTAGAAAGCCACACCTTTTGACCCACGACGTATACGGGAGGCTTCGACCGGTGGCGATCAGTCTTAGCCTTGGTGCGCGCCCCCACTTGGAGAAGAGTCTCTCGGGCTCTCGTCCAAGTGCGGTGACACCTCTGGACGAAGGCGTGAGCGGAGGGGACCGCGACTTCGGATTCCAGACTGGGAAAGATAGGTGGCTGGTAACCTAAACTACATTCAAACGGTGAGAGGCCCGTGGAAGACACTGGTAATGAATTATGTGCGTACTCAATCATAGAGAGTTGCTGGCTCCAGGAGGAAGGATTCTTGGAAACCAAATATCGCAACATTCTTTCCAAATCTTGGTTGGCTCTCTCGGTTTGACCATTGGACTGGGGGTGGAACCCAGAAGAAAGACTAACAGTCGCCCCCAGCAACTTACAAAATTCTTGCCAGAATTTGGACACAAATTGGGGCCCCCTGTCGGAGACCACATCCACCGGGAGGCCATGTAACCGAAAGACGTGATCTACGACAGATACCGCTGTCTCCTTAGCAGAGGGTAATTTAGGCAAAGGGATGAAATGAGCCGCCTTCGAGACCCGGTCCACTACGGTCAAAACAACCATGTTCCCCTGGGAGGGTGGGAGGGCGGTGACAAAATCTAGCGCAATGTGGGACCAGGGTCTCGAAGGGACAGACAGCGGTTGGAGCAACCCATCTGGAGGGCGATTGGAAGTCTTACCAGTGGCACAAATCGCGCAAGCCAAAACAAAACTGCGAATGTCACGAGCCATGGCAGGCCACCAGAATCGTTGCTTGACCAAAAAACTGGTGCGATTAACCCCTGGATGACAGGCTACGTTGGAACAATGCCCCCACCTGATAACACTGGACCTTAACCTCTCCGGCACAAATAAACGATTCGGTGGGCATCCGGGCGGAGGCGTTACCCCTTCTAAGGCCGACTTGACCTTCGATTCGACCTCCCATGTCAGAGTGGAGACCACTAATGTCTCAGGAAGAATACACTCGGGAGTAGACGGGCATTCGGAAGGATCAAAAATACGAGAAAGAGAATCGGGTTTGATGTTTTTAGAACCCGGGCAGTACGAGAGAGAAAAATCAAAACGTCCGAAAAAAAGTGCCCACTGAGCCTGCCTGGAGTTTAGTCTTTTAGCCGTTCTGATATACTCTAGGTTCTTATGGTCAGTCCAAACGATGAAAGGTACCCCCGAACCCTCCAACCAATGAAGCCATTCTTCCAACGCTAACTTGACTGCCTGCAACTCTCTGTTACCAATGTCATAATTGCGTTCGGACGGAGATAAACGATGAGAAAAAAAAGCGCAGGGATGGATCTTATCGTCTGAGGGAGAGCGCTGGGAGAGAACTGCACCTACCCCCACCTCTGACGCATCGACCTCCACCACGAACTGACGTGAAGGATCAGGGACTATGAGGATGGGAGCCAAAACAAAGCGACTTTTCAGTTTGGCGAATGCAGCCTCAGCTGCATCGGACCACCTGAACACCGTTCTGGGGGAGGTCAAGGCTGTCAGAGGCGCGGCTAGTTGGCTGAAGTTGCGAATGAACCGCCGGTAAAAATTGGCGAAGCCCAGAAACCTCTGTAGGGCCTTACGGGAATCTGGGCTTGGCCAATCCACCACAGCCTTAACTTTGTCAGGATCCATGCGAATTCCCTCAGACGAGACGATGTACCCTAGGAAGGAAACAGACTGTGCATGAAAATCGCATTTCTCCGCCTTGACAAAAAGCCCATTCTCTAGCAGCCGCTGAAGCACTCATCTGACGTGTTGAACATGTTCCTGGAGAGACGAGGAGAAAATCAATATGTCGTCCAGGTAGACATATATGAACTGGTCAACCATGTCTCTCAACACATCATTGACGAGTGCCTGGAAGACCACTGGGGAGTTGGAAAGCCCGAAGGGCATGACCAAGTATTCAAAGTGCCCCCTGGGGGTGTTAAAGGCGGTCTTCCATTCATCCCCCTCCTTGATGCGGACCAAATGATAAGCATTCCTTAAATCCAATTTCGTGAAAATGGATGCTCCTTGCAACCTCTCGAAGGCTGAAGACATCAACGGCAAAGGATATGTATTCTTTACCGTGATGTTATTCAACCCCTGGTAATCAATGCAAGGTCGCAAAGAACCATCCTTCTTTCCAACAAAAAAGAACCCCGCCCCCGCTGGAGAAGAGGAAGGGCGAATGAACTTAGCTGCTAGAGAATCAGAAATATATTTCTCCATGGCCTCCCTCTCGGGAATGGATAGAGAGTACAACTTGCCTTTAGGCGGAGACTTACCGGGAACTAAATCTATAGCACAGTCATAGGGACGATGCGGAGGAAGAGAAGCAGCCCGGGACTTACTGAACACTTCCTTCAGGTCCAGGTACTCCGCGGGCACATTTGACAGATCCGCAGCCTTTTCCTGTTCCTTCCACAGAAGCAGACACCGAAGAACAAGCAGACACAAGACAAGACTTATGACACTGAGTGCTCCATTCCAGGACGGCGTGCTGCCACCAGTCCACCTTGGGGTTGTGTTGTGTAAGCCAGCGGTGTTCGAGAACAATGGGGGCCAGGGGTGAATCCATGAGGAGGAATTGGATAGACTCAGTGTGATTGCCGGAAGTGATGAGGGTGACGAATGTAGTGGTGAGTGTTATGTTGGGTAGGTCTTGGCCATTGAGAGCGTTGACAGAGATCTGCTTGGTGAGAGGAATGATGGGTAATTGAAACCGTGAAAACTGTGTGTCCATGAAATTACCCTCAGCTCCTGAATCCAGTAGAGCGTGATAGGTGAGCGTGTGCGTGGCCCACCTTAGTCTAACTGGAAGGAGAGTGGATGGTGAGGACTTCTCAGCGGAGATCCCACCCGATAGTAGCCTCAGCGTTACTACCGGGCTCGATCTTACCGGGCATGAGTTCAGGAAATGACCAGCCCCTCCACAGTAGATGCACAGTCCTTGGGATCTCCGCCGCTCTCTCTCCTTCCGGGAAAGCCGAGCTCTCCCCACCTGCATGGGTTCAAGATCGAAAGAGGGGCCGACCGTGTCTCTGAAGTTGGCTCCACGAGCCTCTGCGCCCCGGGATGAGAAGTCGGACCGAGGAAGATTCTCCAGACGGTTGATACGGGTATACACCCGCAGGGCAAGATCAATCAGTCCATTATGACTCTGAGGTAAATCCAACACGTAGATCTCTTCTTGTACACGGTCGGCCAACCCATGCAGGAAGACGTCCCACTGCGCCTCCTCGTTCCAGTTGCACTCCGCCGCCAGTGTTCGGAATTCGATGGAATAATCCGCCACCGTGCGATCTGCTTGCTTGAGTCCCGTCAGTCGTCGGGCTGCGTCTCTTCCCGTGACCGCACGGTCAAACACTCTCTTCATTTCGGCGGCGAGTGTCTGGAACGAGGAACAGCAGGGATCTTGATTCTCCCACACCGCCGTTCCCCACAAAGCCGCCTGCCCGGTGAGCAATGTCAACACAAACGCCACCTTGGACTCCTCCCTTTCGAAGATGCGTGGCTGCAGAGAAAAATACAGTGAACACTTGTTCAGAAAGGCTCTGCAAAAACTCGGCTCACCGGCATAGGTCTGAGGTGTAGGTAAGCGTGGTTCCGGTTGATCTCCTAGCGTGGGATGTGGAGGAGGAACGGGCGGTGTGGGCGGCGCAGTGGGATTTCGAAGTTGTTGTAGCTGTTGGGAGAGCTCGGACACCTGTGTCACCAACGCCTGCACGGCGCGTCCGGTAGAGGAAATGCTCTCCTGCTGTTGATCCATCCGTGCAATGCTGTGGTTGATAAACTCCGTTAATGCTGCTGAACTTGCTGCATCCATGTTGTGGGTCAGATCGTTCTGTCACGGGAAATAAAGAAGGATGCAAATGCAAGTCAAAATATCTCATTTATTGAGCTTCACGCCAGAAGGTCAGGAAACACACACACAAACAGCAGGAGAGCGGCGACACAGGGACTTCGGTGGGCCGTGGTGAGATGATCGTGGTGAAGTCCGTGGGAGTGAAAGCAGAAGTGAAGAATCCAACGATGAAACAATAATCCAGAACGAAGACACGACGAACCAACTCCAAACGGAAGCACACACGAGGAAACAGGGGAACAGAACAGGGAACTCCAACAACGATCTGACAAACACGAGACGAAAGACAAGGCAATAAATAGGCAGTCCTGATTGAACACAGCTGCCGCTGATCAACAATCAGCGGCGACGCCCACATGAAACAATTAACGTGACAGCACAACATAAACACAGACCACAGACAGAGACTGCGGATCTTCAACCGTGACATTTGGACTGTACTGTATATATATATATATTGCAGCTCTCCTCACAATCTCTTTGGACACAAATATATGGTTATTGTTAAATTATTGTTCCCCATAAAGACATCATTAATTGTATTGAACGTGCACTCGTAGTGTACTTCTGATCTTAAAAGTAGGCTCAAAACTTAAAAGTAGGCTATCATTTTTTTTAACTGGTGGAGAACCAAAGTGGAGCTGGAGCAAAGTGGAGCAAACTTAAATGATTAGTTCATTTCAGAATTCAAATTTCCTGATAATTTACTCACCCCCATGTTATCCAAGATGTTTGTCTTTCTTTCTTCAGTCGAAAAGAAATGAAGGTTTTTGAGGAAAACTTTTCTCCATATAGTGAACTTCTACGCCTACCAACAGATTGAAGGTCAAAATGTCAGTTTCAGTGCAGCTTCAAAGAACTTTAAATGATACCAGACGAGGAATAAGGGTCTTAGATAGCGAAACGATCAGTCATTTTCTAAAAAAAATAAAAATGTATACTTTTCAACCACAAATGCTCGTCTTGCACCAGCTCTGCGATGAGCCACGTATTACCTAATCATGTTGGAAAGGTCATGCGTGATGTAGGTGGAAGTACTGAGCAAGTGTTTACAAAGTGAACGTGCAAAGACTAAGTCAAACGGCCTTTACAAAAAAAAAAAAAAGGTAAAACAACGATGTTGGACGATTTTGAAGTTGGAGAAAATTCGCCCTGCTGCAGTACTTCAGGCAACGTCACACATGACCTTTCCAATGTGATTACGTAATGCGTGGCACATTAAATTTGAAGTGGTGCACGCTGTGCTATTTATAATAGTCCTTTGCGACTGTTGCTTGTCAGACTGTACGAACATGATCCTCATGTCACACTGTGGGATCTCCGCTGTTATTTATGTGAGACTGTCCGACAGTCAAGACGCGTTAAAAACGGACGCGCGTATGAAAACTTGTTCAGAGTTTTACATCATTAACCCATACACGTTTGGTGACTGTGAGCTGCATTACACGCGCGACTGAAATGGTGGCTAACAAAGAAATCTCTAGTGTTCATTTTGATCACGGCTTGTCTTGAAAACAAGCACAATCAGTCACACTGCCGGACTGTGTGCCAAATCTTCTGACACTGCCAGAATTTAGGAAAATTAAATTCGTAAAATTTTACCGCAACGGCCATTAATCGTCTGTCGGTGAACATGTCAAACGACCAAAAACTACAGATTTTAGCATGGGAACACAGGAATTTTCAAAATTTGTCTTACACGAACAAATCGTGGCCAAAATTGTACATTGTGCACCTGCCTTTAGTGGCATACCTGAATGAATCAGTTTTTGAATGAATCAGTTGAATGAATGATTCAGTGACTCACTAAGACAGTCACTTGCCACCACCTACTCACGTAATGATGTAACCTGTCGAAACAGTAACCCAATCTCCCGGGAAAACATAACGTCTCGGTTACATATGTAACCCTCGTTCCCTGAAGGAGGGAACGGAGACGTACGTCAGTAGTGACCGACGAATTGGGATATCGCTTAGAGAGCCCTATCAGCTTCGTGTAAACTAAAACAAGCCAATGGAATTGGCGTGCGATATTTGCATAATGCGCACCGCCCCCGACAGGTGTATATAAATAGGAAGCAGATGCAATCGCACTCTGTTTTTCGCTGAGGAGACAACTGGTGTCCGCGCTACAGCGAGGGTACAGAAACTGTGGCGACGGGACGTACGTCTCCGTTCCCTCCTTCAGGGAACGAGGGTTACATATGTAACCGAGACGTTCCCTTTCAGTCGGTCACGTTCGACGTACGTCAGTAGTGACCGACGAATTGGGATCCCAACTAAAGCGCCACAGTTACGAAACCCCTTCCAGTGCCCAGCGCAAGCTCAGCCGCCCATAGCACCGGCTGGCGGTGAAGGGGGCGAGCTTACACCGAGAGAGTCTACTGCTGTCTAACCACTACCCACTAAGTAAACTAGACACACTGGGGAAGCGAACCCGTAAGGGACGCTGCGGAGACCACTACCTACCCAATGGGGAGGAGTTTACGTGGGAAATACACACATGGACTGGCCCGGGGGGCAGTACGCATATGGAGTCCCTGGGATGGCTCCACCTGGTAGGGGGAGACTCATCTGACAGGTGACAGCAGAGCTGGCTCTGCTAAGGGAAGACACGGACTCGGCCCGTAAGGAGTTTTAAACCGTGGAAAATACACATATGGGACCGCTCACGTAGAGGGGTCACGGCATATGGGCCCCAGCCAACAGACAGCGTCAGCGACGGATGTAGGCCTGGCATCAGACACTCCGCAATGTCCGAGCCGAAGGGGGAGGCGGAGGAGCTCGACAGGGTTCGCCAAGCGGGGAACACGACTGGAGAGAAGTATGCACGTATCCGGCCAGTGGCGGGAATGGCATTGCAAGCCGACACTTAGAGTGGGTACAACACGTCTACCGACTAGTGGATGCGAGTACACGTGAAGATACCGGCTCTACACGTAGGCTATAAAACCTAGCGAACGTGTTGGGTGTCGCCCAGCCCGCAGCTCTACAAATATCTGTCAGCGAGGCGCCATGAGCCAGCGCCCAGGAAGAGGCCACCCCTCTGGTGGAGTGGGCTCTCAACCCGAGCGGGCAAGGCACGCCCTGGGAATCATACGCCAAGGCGATGGCATCCACTATCCAGTGGGCCATCCTCTGCTTGGAGACAGCCTTTCCCTTCTGCTGGCCTCCGTAACAGATGAAGAGCTGATCTGAGGTCCTGAAGCTTCGCGTTCTATCCACGTAAACGCGCAGAGCGCGGACGGGACAGAGCAAAGCTAGGGCTGGGTCTGCCTCCTCCGAGGGCAGCGCTTGCAGGTTCACTACCTGATCTCTGAAGGGAGTGGTAGGAACCTTGGGCACATATCCAGGCCGGGGTCTCAGGATGACGTGAGAATCACCGGGCCCGAATTCTAGGCACGTTTCGTCGACCGAAAATGCATGCAGATCCCCTACCCTCTTCAGGGAAGCCAATGCAACCAGAAGAACCGCCTTAAGAGACATAAGTTTCAGGTCGACTGATTGCAAAGGTTCAAAGGGATGACCCCGGAGAGCTGTGAGAACCAGGGTCAAATCCCAAGAGGGTACGGAGGAAGGGCGAGGAGGATTGAGTCTCCTGGCCCCCCTCAGGAATCTGACGATCAGATCGTGTCTCCCCAGGGACTTACCCTCAACTGCATGGTGATGTGCGGCAATAGCGGCAACATACACCTTGAGGGTGGAGGGAGACAGCCTTCGCTCCAACCCATCTTGCAGAAAGGAAAGCACGGATCCGACCGAACATGATCGGGGGTCCTCTCGGCGAGAGGCGCACCATTCGACGAACAGGTTCCACTTCAACGCATAGAGATTCCTAGTGGAAGGAGCTCTAGCGGAAGTGATGGTGTCTACAACCGCTTGCGGGAGATCACTCAGAACCTCCGCATCCCGTCCAGGGACCACACGTGGAGGTTCCACAGATCGGGACGCGGGTGCCACAGGGTGCCCCGTCTCTGAGTCAGGGGGTCCTTCCTCAGAGGAATCGGCCAGGGAGATGCTGTCGCGAGGAGAATGAGGTCTGAGAACCAGGTCCGAGTGGGCCAGTACGGAGCCACTAACAGAACCTGCTCCCCGTCCTCCCTGACCTTGCACATGAGTTGTGCGAGAAGGCTCACTGGGGGAGACGCATGTTTGCGCAGACCCGGGGGCCAGCTGTGTGCCAGGGCATCCGTGCCGAGCGAGCCGCCGGTCAGGGAATAAAACCACTGGCAGAGGGCAGTTTCCGGGGAGGCAAACAGGACTACCTGGGCCTCGCCGAAACGCTGCCAAATCAGCTGGACCGCCTGGGGGTGGAGCCGCCACTCGCCCGCAAGTAGATGCTGCCGTGACAGCTCGTCGGCTGCACGGTTGAGCACACCTGAGACACGAGTGGCCCGAAGGGACCTCAGAACCTTCTGACTCCACAACAAGAGATGGCGGGCGAGTTGCGACATGCGACGGAAGCGTAGACCACCTTGACGGTTGGTGTACGCAACTGCCGCAGTGCTTTGTGAGCGGACTAGAACGTGCTTGCCTGACAACAGCTTCTTGAAGCGGGCCAGCGCAAGACGAACCGCTAGCAACCCGAGGCAATTGGTATGCCAATGCAGCTGAGGCCCCGTCCAAAGACCTGTCACTGCATGCCCGTAGTACGTGGCTCCCCATCCCGTGGCAGAGACATCTGTGGAGACCACAGCGTGCCTGGACACTCGTTCGAGGGGTACTCCGGCCCGCAGGAATGAAGGGTCCAACCACCGGACAAGGGTGCGACGGCAGCTCGGTGTCACGGGGACACGGAGCGTGCCGCACTGCCACGCCCATCTCGGGACCCGGCCGCGGAGCCAGTGTTGAAGCGGTCTCATATGAAGCAATCCGAGCGGCGTTACCGCGGCTGCAGATGCCATATGCCCCAGGAGCCTCTGAAAATCTTTCAGTGGAGCCGCTGTCCTGCACTTGAGCGAGCTCAGGCAGTTCAACACCGACTGGACGCGCGCCTCGGTGAGACGCGCAGTCCGTGCGACCGAGTCTAGCTCGAGACCGAGACAAGAGATCCTCTGCCCGGGGGCAAGTTTGCTCTTGTCCCAGTTGACCTGAAGACCCAACCGGCTGGGAGCTACAACCATGTCGGGTAGGACTTTGTACTGACATGCCCGACCCTCGAACGCAGACCGACCTAGGAAGGGTCTGTGTCGAGGCAGAATCGAGACATGAAAGTACGCGTCCTTCAGGTCTATTGCTGCAAACCAATCCTGGGGACGGTCCAGGATTGGCCGTAGCCCACCGCCCTTTTTCGGTACAATGAAGTAGGGGCAGTAGAACCCCGACTTCATATCGGCTGGAGGGACCGGCTCGATTGTATCCTTCGCCAGGAGGACAGCAATCTCCGCCCGGAGAACAGGTGCACTGTCCAACGACACCTGAGTGAAGTGGACAGCCCTGAAGACCGGGGGACGCCGGGCGAACTGAATCGCATAGCCGAGTCTGATAGTACGAATGAGCCAACTGGACAGGCTGGGGAGCGCTATCCACGCTTCCAGACACTGAGCCAGCGGGACCAAAGGCACCACAGACGCACCGGGGGTGGGGCAGCAAGGCAGAGAGGGACCCGACTCGGACGGCTTGGGAGCGGCCCGGAGTGGGGTCGGACTCTGCGAGGCAGCAGTGTGCATGGGAGACGGCGCACGGGACGCGGTCTGCGCCATCACACTGCCGCCGGCTGGCGAATGGGGAGGGAGCTGCCAGCGGCGAGGCGGGGCCTGACACACTGGCAGACACACCTAGTTGTGACCTGGAGTTTGAGGAAACTGCTCTTTTTGTGGCAAAAAGTGGGTACCGCTGGACTCCGGAGAGCCAGCGGCGGTAGATGGACAGCCGCCACAAAATCCCCCCGGCCATCCTCCGGGGGTGGGAGAGCAGATGGAATACTCTCCCAAAGGGCAGGAACCTTCCGCTCCAGGTCGCCCGTCTCAGGGCCGAGTTTTCCCCGACTGCTTGCCACCTGGGTTGACAGAGACGGGCTGGGTACCACGTCCGCGACCAGCACCCTGCTGTTTGGCTGGTGTAGGCTGCTGCTTTGCCGACTTAGCAGGGGCGGAGGAAGACGCAGGCGGGCGCCCTCGGCGACGAGCGGGCTGAGGCTGAGCCACGGGCGGCTGGGTGGAGGCAGCAGCGGACCGCCGTGGCATGACATGTCTGATAGCCTCAGCCTGCTTCTGTGCAGCGGAGAACTGTTGGGCACAGCTCTCCACCGCGTCGCCGAAAAGGCCGACCGGAGACACGGGGGAATCCAGGAACCGATGTTTGTCGGTCTCCCTCATGTCTGCCAAGGTCAGCCAGAGGTGGCGTTGCTGGACTACCAGAGTAGACATCGCCTGGCCAACAGAACGCGCTGTCACCTTCGTTGCCCGGAGGGCAAGGTCAGTGGCAGCGCGCAGCTCCCCAAGCAGCTGTTGGTCAGGACCTTCCTGGGGCATCTGCGACAGCGCTTTTGCCTGATAGACCTGCAAAAGGGCCATCGCGTGCAGGGCAGAGGCAGCCTGCCCACAGGCACTGTAAGCTTTCTCAGTCAGACCGGCTGAGAATTCACAGGCCTGGGACGGGAGACGCGGCTCACCGCGCCAGCCAGCGGCCGTTGGACACAACTGCATCGCAACAGACCGCTCGACTGGCGGGATCTTCGCGTATCCCCTGGCTTCCCCGCCGTCCAGGGAGGTGAAGGCGGACGAGGGACCAGGCCCTGTACGAGCCCCATACGGAGCTTGCCAAGACCTGGTCACCTCATCGTGTACTTCCGGGAAGAAAGGCATTGGGGCGGGACGCTGGATTTGACCAGCGCGACCCCCCCCAAGTACCAATCGTCCAACCGAGATGGGCCGGGACAGGGTGGAGGGTTCCACTCAAGCCCGACGCACAAGGCGGCCCGGGAGAGCACAGCCGTGAGCTCGGGATCCGACTCGGGCAACGCTACCGTCCCGGGCGGCAGCGCGTCCGGATCTTCCTCCCCCGAGGACTCAGGCTCACCTTCCGATGCAGCGGTCGACATCCGATCCGCCGCCGGCACACCAAAGGTAACGGCTGGACAGTCCGTAGAGGGCCCAGCGGAAACCAACGGTGGCACGATGGGTTGCGGTGCTGATGAGGCGGCAGGGGCCCGAGGAGCGTTTCCGCTCGGCGGGGAAGCCCTGACCGTAAGCCTCAGGTCACCCTTCCTATACACCGCCGAACCGTCATTCCGGCCCGGGCCGGAAAAAAAGGTCGAACGGGGCACAGGGGAGGGGGCCCCCGCTTCCTGAGACTTCAGGAAGGAGAGTCTCGACCTCAGCACCGCGATAGTCATGTTCCCGCAATGGGAACATGAACCATTCACAAAAGCTGCTTCAGCGTGCTGAATGCCCAAACACGAGATGCAACGATTGTGCACATCAGCAGGGACCAGGGAACGCCCGCACCCATTAACGCACAGACGAAATGACATACTGTCAGGGTTCGTCTGTAAAGCTCTTTTAGAAGGGGAAAACAGTCAACTCGCTCGTGCCGAAGCACACAGGGAGTGACGCGATGTGCCAGGTACACCACTCCCTGGACACACCGAGGAACCGGCCCAAATCGCAACACACACACTTTCACTCTAGGCGTATGCTGTGAAAACAGCAGTTGAGAGCTATAGCTCGGATCCTCGGGAGCTCGCGACCTCGCTGTAGCACCGTTACACCGGCACACACGGCTTGCTGTGAATCCTCTTCGAGGCAGTTAGTTCACACAAACAGTCTTCTTAAACAGGACACCACTGAATGGCTCCGAAGCGAAAGACAGAGTGCGATTGCATCTGCTTCCTATTTATATACACCTGTCGGGGGCGGTGCGCATTATGCAAATATCGCACGCCAATTCCATTGGCTTGTTTTAGTTTACACGAAGCTGATAGGGCTCTCTAAGCGATATCCCAATTCGTCGGTCACTACTGACGTACGTCGAACGTGACCGACTGAAAGGGAACTATTTTAAGAGGTGGCGATTTCATATGAATTTGTATGATATGAATTGTAAAAAAACAAGCAAGAAGGTCTACCCTTAGCATAAGCATCACTGGGGTGTAAGCAGATCTTAAGAAAACTTATAAATGAGATTGTACGAATACACAGCCAACATTTCGCCAAAACAGAAAATAGTTACGTATTGCCATGAGATTGTGTTGGAAAGAGTCACTGAAAAATTCCCAACTTTAATGCTCAGCTCAGACTTAAAGCCTGTCTGGAACAAACAAACACAGACAAGCAGAGTGATACAATCAAAATTCCCAGTGCTACTGGACAACACATCAGACCAGAACCAGAAGTTCCTCCACCCAAAAAAGTAGTTCCACCTCAAAGGGCAATTTGGGCTATATCACCAATTAAAGGGTTAGTTCCCCCAAAAATGAAAATAACGGCATTTGAAGCTTCGGAGCGTTATGAATCAGCGCGTCGAATCATGATTTGGATCGCGTGTCAAACCGCCAAACTGCTGAAATCACGTGACTTTGGCGCTCCGAACCGCTGATTCGACACGCTGATTCATTATGCTCCGATGCTTCCTGAAGCAGTGTTTTGTTTCGGCCATCACTATATAAGTCATTATTTTGTTTTTTTGGCGCACCAAAAATATTCTCGTCGCTTTATAATATTAATATTGAACCACTGTACTCACATGAACTGATTTAAATATGTTTTTAGTACATTAATGGATCTTGAGAGAGGAAATGTCATTGCTCCCTATGGAGGCCTCACTGAGCCATCGGATTTCAACTAAAATATCTTAATTTGTGTTCTGAAGATTAACGAAGGTCTTACGGGTGTGGAACAACATGAGGGTGAGTAATAAATGACATTATTTTCATTTTTGGGTGAACTAACCCTTTTTACAGAGATTTTTCATTTGTTTTAACCATAAGCAGAATCCAAATTATTGTCAGCAGCATAAATGCTGCATGAACGTCAAGTTTTTCTTTTAAGCACACATTCCTGTTTTTGTGTTGAGACTGCAATAAGTCACCAGTTTTCTGATGATGGGCAAAAAATAGCCTGCGTGCCCACGGCCTTGACACGAGTGCTGACGGAGCGATTTTTGTTATGTTTGGATGTTTGCACAATTCCTCAGGGAAAGATCTGATACAGCACGTCTCCCTCTCAGGGAGAAACCACAGAACGAGGTCTGATTTCTCCTCGATTTCTAATCTAATTTTAGCTGCTAAATACTTCAGCACACATTGAGCAGAAGATGACCTTTTACGCTGGCATATCAGATGGCTGTTCTTCAGTATGGTAACCAGCGCTGGGCTTTTACCTTTCTTGGCCTTGCAGGAAGTTGACAGGTCTCTGCGTGAAGTCCATCTGACTGCAGCCTCTTTTGTGAGAAGGAACTCCAGTGTCCTGAGGCAAATCGAGCCATTACTGCATCCATTAGCTGTGTTTCAGCCTGCAGGCTCTGTGAACTAATAGACTACCTTCATTCTGAAAGCCATTTGTATTTTGAGGTGTTTTTGTTTGTATCCGTAGTGCAATACAAGGATTGTCCCATTTATTAAGGTAATTTGCCATGGAGATGGAGAACAACTTACAGTGCATTTCATGAGTCTGTGTGTTCCCAGGGAATTGAACCCATGACCTTGGCTGTGCCGTTAAGCTACAGGAAGGTAAATGAGAGAAGCAAATAATGCACTACAATAAAAAATTAAAATCACATTATGTTTACCAAGGGATAATGCAAGTGTTAGTTTTTTTTTTTTAATGGGCCTGCACTTTATTTTCCCCCATAGGTCCACTCATAATGTTAGTCAAGTTTTTTTTTTTTGCAGTAAAACATTTGGAATTTAGTTTCACATGTCCATTTTTCACTGTCTCTCTGGACTGTACAATTGAACAGGCTATTTTTCTGCTGTATCTTTAAAGTTGGCATGAAACAGAAGTTGCAACCTGTATTCTGTTTCCAAAATGGCTTATTGATTTTTTTTTTTTTTTTTTTTTTGATCGAAAGCAAAAAAAAAAATACACTAAACAAAATATTCTAGGAGGGTTAAAGTACATGAAATTCTTAAATGAACTAAAGCATATTATATCATCTTAAATAAGCATTATTACACCAAAGAAAGGTCTTACAATTAAAGTTAATTAAAAATTCAAATATGCATCAATATCTTTCTAGAAAATTAAAAAAAGAATGTTTTTTTTTTTTTAATTTACATTTATGAATGTAAAATTTGGGTAACACTTTACAGTGTCCTTGTTACACATTACATGCATTTACTATAGTAATAACAGTAAATTATGCATAATTACAAGCAACTAACCCTAAACCAAACCCTAACCTTAATTATACAGTAAGTACAGTACGTTGTTAATTAATATTACTCAGTACTTAAATGTGTAATTACACTGTTACACGGACACCTTAAGATAAAGTGTAACCAAATTTTGCATGGAAAAGTAATGAAATAATTACAAAGGTAATATGAAAAGGGTCTATTTTTAAAGGTACCATCGAACGTTTTTTTACAAGATGTAATATAAGTCTAAGGTGTCTCCTGAATGTGTCTGTGAAGTTTCAGCTCAAAATACCCTATAGATTTTTTTTAATTAATTTTTTTAACTGCCTATTTTGGGGCATCATTAACTATGCGCCGATTTAGGCTGCGGCCCCTTTAATTCCTCACGCTCCACGGAGCTCGTGCTTGCCTTAAACAGCATAAACAGCATAAAGTTCACACAGCTAATATAACCCTCAAAATGGATCTTTACAAAGTGTTCGTCATGCAACATGTCTAATCGCGTAAGTATGGTATTTATTTGGATGTTTACATTTGATTCTGAATGAGTTTGATGATGCTCCGTGGCTAAAGCTAACATTACACACTGCTGGAGAGATTTATAAAGAATGAAGTTGTTTATGAATTATACAGACTGCAAGTGTTTAAAAATGAAAATAGCGACAGCTCTTGTCTCCGTGAATACAGTAAGAAACGATGGTAACTTTAACCACATTTAACAGTACATTAGCAACATGCTAACGAAACATTTAGAAAGACAATTTACAAATATCACTAAAAATATCATGATATCATGGATCATGTCAGTTATTATCGCCCCATCTGCCATTTTTCACTATTGTTCTTGCTTGCTTACCTAGTCTGATGATTCAGCTGTGCACAGATCCAGACATTAATACTGGCTGCCCTTGTCTAATGCCTTGAACATGGGCTGGCATATGCAAATATTGGGGTCATACATATTAATGATCCAGACTGTTACGTAACAGTCAGTGTTATGTTGAGATTCGCCTGTTCTTCGGAGGTCTTTTAAACAAATGAGATTTACATAAGAAGGAGGAAACAATGGAGTTTGAGACTCACTGTATGTCATTTCCATGTACTGAACTCTTGTTATTTAACTATGCCAAGGTAAATTCAATTTTTAATTCTAGGGCACCTTTAAAGATTCACCAAAAACACACATTTTTGGTTAATATAGAAGTTTGGGGATAAATACATTTTTTATAAAATTAGAGTAAATCCAAAACACTGCGATAAACACAATTCCAAAAGAAGCAGATAATTCTTTTTTCAAAGAGATGACAAAAGGAACAACTGCAACAGGGTTTCTGGAGGTTTTATAAGGGCACCTTTAAGACCTTTTAAAGACCAATTAAAGAACATTTAAGGAATAAATTAAAGGGAACACAATACATCAATATGTTCTCTAATTATAATTTCCAACATATCTCCATTACTTTTTACAGCTAAGTCATTAGCTAATGTAATTCATTTTACAATAAATAGCTAAACGTTTGAATAGCTCTGCTCACACTAGAATATGGAAATAACTTTTATTGCACTATAAAAAGTGGTTCTTTTTCAGTTTTATCTAGTGCAAATATCTAAAAGAATCTTAAATCAAGATACATTTACTTGAGAAGCAAAATGACATAAGACAAGAAATCTTGTGATAGGGAATTTATGATTAAAACAAGAACAAATTTCAGCCAATGGGTTCAGAAAAATCAACTCAATTCATACCCATTGACAGATATTTGTTCTTGTTTTAAGCATAAACTCACCTTATTTTGTTCAATTTCTCAGAAAACAATGATTAAAACAATTAACAACAAAGCTTAATTTCTTCATTTTGCATATTAAGAAAATGTATCTTGATTTAAAGGTGCAATATGTAAGAATTTTGCAGTAAAATATCCAAAAACCACTAGGACAGTGTTATATATTTTGTTCACTTGAGTACTTACAATATCCGAAATGTTTCCAACTATTTGTAAATCGTGAGAAATTTGCAATTTTAACCAAGGCTCCGGGACGTGTGAGGAGTCGCCTGTTACCCTCGGTATGGGCAGCTTTATTTTTAGTAACAGTAATACAGCAATTTCTCCATCAAACAATACGTTTTAAAATTAATTGCATGCCATTTCTCAACACAAGCCATCCAGCATTTAATATGATATTGTAAAATCGATCTATCTTACTGCAGTGAGTCTCAAACAAGTGTCTCACAGCAGCCGCCGAGCGAACACACAGAGTAACGTTATAACATCATTTTCAACACTCTCAAATGTATCTAATATGAGATGAGATGAAGACCACATTGAGATGAAGACCACATGTCCCAAGATTCCGCGCTCAAACTTGGCGTCATCAAGCTACGCCTTTGTTTTGAATTGGCCTCTAGCGGACAGAAAATATTACATAGTGCACCTTTAAGGATGTTTAGATATTTGTACTGGAAAACAAAATAATGCGATAGTCATATTTCTGTCACAAATTCTTCAAGTTAAACCGAACATTTATTATTTGACAGGTTGCCGTGAAGACCTTTGGGTTTCTGTGTGTATATGATATGACAATGAGAATGACAATGACAATATGAGCTTTTCTCAAATTAAACAGTAAAATGCTCATGAAGTGACTCTCAGAGCAGAGTATGTGTGTAGAAGGTGAAGCCACGTGTTTGCGCCATTCATTCACACAGAGAGGACATGCAGGTTTAATATTTAAAGGGATATTTCACCCAAAAATGAAAATTGTGTCATTTACTCTCTCTTCATGTTGTACCAAACCCATAAGACTTTTGTTCATCTTCGAAACACAAATCAAGATATTTTGGTAACAATTTACAATATAAAGGTCTCATTTGTTAACATTAGTTAATGTATTAAATAATATGAACTAACAATGAGTTTGTTACTGTATTTATTAATCTTTGTTAATGTTAGTTAATTAAAATCCAACTGTTCATTGTTTGTTCATGTTAGTTCACAGTGCATTAACTAATGTTAACAAACAGAACTCGTGATTTTAATAATGTATTAGTAAATGTTGAAATTAACATTAACTAAGACTAATAAATGCTGCAGAACTATTGTTCATTAATGAAACCTTATTGTAAAGTGTTAACAACATTTTTATTGAAATCTGAGTGATTTCTGTCAAAAGAGATCGTAAAACTAATCCATATAAATCAAGCGAACGAAAGTCTTATGAGTTTGGAACGACACAAGGTTAAGTAAATGACCTACTTTTGATTCATCCAAAATGTGACAAATTCCATGCCATTCAGCATTATACAGGAAATTCCATTTTTACAAATGGATTATGCGATGCCGTCCATTAGGGCCCAATCATAGGGCCCTAATTTAATGCCATAATGCTGAATTTAAGACTTTCTGTTCCAATTTAAGACATTTTTAAGGCCCCAAATTGTGAAAGGTCAAATTAAGACTTTTTACAACCTTTTTTAGACCTTTTTAAGATGGAAATCCTGTGCAAGTTCATAATTTAATGGGTTACAATTATGAACCATTTTAAAAGAAGCTTCAGTGTGTTGAACAAAATAAATTTTTGTCAAAGAGGTCAGGGCTGCATTTCCCAAAATCATTGTAAGCCTGAGTAGATCGTAAAAACGATCACACAAATCATCTTAGACTTAAGGGCTGTTTTCCAAAATTGGACCTTTGCACCTTTACTCCTGTCCAATGGGACTTTAATATTGTTTTTATGTATATTTCTTTATTATTTTTTAACTTAAATTCATTTAACACAATTCAGTAAACAAATAAGAATGAATAAAGAAATAAAATTAAAATTACATGACTGCCATTTTGCCGCTGTCTCCACCCGTAGGTATGCGCTTATATAGATTTTCGTCCAAATGCACATCAGGGGCCTGTTTCATAAAACAAGTTTACCAAATAATCCAGGCTTATTTCAGTTAGTCTGATTATTTTGAACCAAATGAACTGACAATAAATCAGTGTCACGTATTGCACACAAAGACAAGATGGTAAGATCCAAGCGCAGCTTTAATGGGATAATCCAAACATGTAATCCAGGAAACAGGCAAGGGTCAAACTCCACAGAAACAGTCCACAAAAACAGAAAGCCAGAGATACAAAAGTGCACGTAACATAATACAACAAACCACAAACAAAGAAAGAAACAACTGAGTATAAACAGACAGAACACTAATTACAAACTTAAAACAACTGGTGCAATGAAGGATAATGAGTCCGGGAAGTGGGTTATGGGAAATGAAGTTCCGAGTGATGAAAACCAAAAGTCCAGATTGGAGTGCCCTCTAGTGGCAGACAAGGGCACTCCCAGTAATGATCATGTCAGTACCCCCTCTCTAAGGAGCGGCT
This sequence comes from Megalobrama amblycephala, assembly GCF_018812025.1. NCBI lineage: Eukaryota > Metazoa > Chordata > Actinopteri > Cypriniformes > Xenocyprididae > Megalobrama > Megalobrama amblycephala. The sequence goes on from NC_063055.1 coordinate 35,471,270, forward strand.
ACCAGACGCTCCAAAAGACAAAAACAAAACTCTAAGGAGGGAGGAGCCGGAGGAACAAACCACAGGGGCTCTAAGAAGGTCGGGGGTCGCTGGAGGAACTGACCAGGCGGGTGCCGGCAGGTCTGGGGTCCTGGCTGATTGCCAGGGCGGCGCTGGAGGAACTGACCAGGTGGGCTCCGGCAGGTCTGGAGTCCTGGCTGATTGCCAGGGCGGTGCTGGAGGAACTGACCAGACGGGTTCCAGCAGGTCAGACGGCCTGGGCGGTGGCGGCAGGATGGACGGCTGCTCTGAGACGGCAGCAGGCCGTTCTGGGACAACAGCGGGTTGCTCTGGGACAACAGCGGGTTGCTCTGGGACAACAGCGGACTGCTCTGGAACAACAGCGGGCTGCTCTGGGACAACAGTGGGCTGCTCTGGGACAACTGTGGGCTGCTCTGGGACGACAGCGGGCTCGGGCTGGCAGACTGCTCCCAAGTCCATAGGGCTCGAGTACATCCTCCACGCACGCAAGACAGCCAAGACATAAAAAGTGAAAACAGCCCTCTTGGCCATGACAGGACTGACAAGGAGAACAGGCTGCTCTGGAGCGACAGCGGGCTGCTCTGGGACGACAGAGGGCTGCTCTGGAATGACAGCGGCCTGCTCTGGAACGACAGCTGGCTCCTCTGGGACGACAGCGGGTTCAGGCTGGCAAACTGGTCCATGACCAAAGGAACCTGAATGCATCCTCCAGGCCCGCAAGACAGTCAGAACATAGAACATGAGAATAGTCCTTCTGGCCATGACGGGACTGATAGGAGGCGTATGCGGGGCTGTAGCGGACTCTGAAAAGGCCTCCAGGCCTTGAGGGATGCAGGAAGCCTTCCTTCTCCTCTTCCTCCTTTTACGTGGGTGAGGCGGTGACTCAGTGCCCACCTCCTCTGTGGGCTCTGGAGCAGACTCACAGACTGGAGCGGCCTCTGGAGCGGACTCACGGGTTGGAGCGGGCTCTGGAGCGGACACACGGGCTGGAGCGGCCTCTGGAGTGGACTCACGGGTTGGAGCGGGCTCTGAAGCGGACTCACGAGCTGGAGCGGGCTCTGGAGCGGACACACGGGCTGGAGCGGCCACTGGAGCGGACACACGGGCTGGAGCAGGCTCTGGAGTGGACTCACGGGCTGGAGCGGGCTCTGGAGCGGACTCACTGGCTGGAGTGGGCTCACTCGCTGGAGCGGGCTCACCGGCTGGAGAGGATCCACAGACTTGAGCAGACTGATGGGCTGGAGAGGGCTCTGGAGTGGACTGATGGACTGGAGGGGGTGCTGGAGGTAATCGAACCTGCCCAATCTTACGCAGACACAGGTAACTAGAGAAATTCTAGAAACTTAAATTCCCCACAAACTCCATCTCCCACTGCGGCAGGGGGTCGTCAAGACACTGATTAAACATGTCCCTGAGGACCAAATCAGGGAGATTAAATCTCTCTGCCCGCGACGAAAACCGTTGAGTGAATTTCCGCACATCCATACCCCTCTGCCGAAGCTCAGCCAAATCCTGGGGATTGCTCCGACTTCCCTGTGTGTTGGTCGGTGGCCGGACTCTCTTGCTGCTGGATCTTTGCATTGGTGGTTTGTTCTGTCACGTATTGCACACAAAGACAAGATGGTAAAATCCAAGCGCAGCTTTAATGGGATAATCCAGATTGGAGTGCCCTCTAGTGGCAGACAAGGGCACTCCTAGTAATGATCGTGACAATCAGACTTACTGAAATAAACCTGGATTATTTGGTAAACTTGTTTTATGAAACAGTCCCCAGGTGAAAATAATTAGGCTAAACATTTCAAAATACAAACATGTGCTACAATTAGGAGCCATTCTACAAGGTGACATTTCAGCATTTGACAAACGGAGAGCGACACTTAAGTAGCTCTTAAAGCACAGCTGTGTGCGATTGTGTTAATTGCATTTTTGTGAAACGCACAAAAACACAAATGTTTGTAAAGTCGCTCTTAACTGCTAAGATCGCTAAGAACATCGTTATCTGGAAACGCAGCCCAGATCTGTTCCATTCTATGAGTTCGCATTTGTCTAACTGATAAGGTCCATTTGTGCCTTTTATTGAGCTCATGGTTGTGATGACATTATCATAGTTATTTCTGAACGAGCCAAATCTTGTTTCACATAAAATTGCGCTTTAAAGAACGTTTGATATTTGTCACAGTATCCAAATAATGACAGTACTTTTTAATGGAGCACAAACGTAAAGTCATGAAGACTGTAACTCAAGATTGCCACATCAAAATGAATCAAACTTTGGACATAAATAAGCAATGCGTCTGAATTGTTGCAGAGTCTTGCAGGATAGAACATCAACGGCTGGCCCAGATCAGTCACATATGTACATTGTGAGAAAAGAAACCAGCCTTCTTTAGTCACCTTATCATAATTCATGACAGCTTTCCCACATATTTGCTTTGTGTCGCAATTACTTCAAACCTTTTTTTTTCTATTACTCCATATCAGCCTCTGGATAGTGAGAGTGTGTAATTCAGATGTGATTAATTGCTGCTGTCTTTCCAGACGTGTCAGTGCATTACATTTACATGGATTGACACCCGTAGATGAGTTTTATATGAAAACTTCTTCAGGTTAACCTGATTTTGATACTCAAGTGGTGAATGAATAGCATCTCATTTGCATTTTCAGTTTGATGATGTGTTTGCAAGCTGTGCCATCTCAGCTCTGTTAATGCAAACTTTAGTGTCTTTATGCTTGGGTTCCCAGAGACCCCAGTGCTCGATGTTTAAAAATATATTCATCTGACCTAATTAAATCCAGTATATATATATTATTGAAGTTTTATTCTTTTTTATTAAGGATTGTAATATGTCGGTCAGTCTGCAGATTATAATACTGTACAAGAAGTGAAAGCATCTCACCTCAAACAGAACATGCGGGAGCATAACCATTTTTTATGGAGTTAAGCTTTCCTGCTTCATATACTCTAAAAGAACAAGTCTAGTTTTTACTACCCATAACGCATTTTCCTCTGCATTTCATTTTATTGCCTGTAGGCTTTTAGCTTTAAAAAAAAAAAAAAAAAAAAAAAATCAGAGCATGCTGATAACATTTCTGACTTTGTAGAAGGAAATTACTTGCTTCTTTTTTAATTTCAGCACAGATAAGTGCAAAGAATAAGCATTCATTTGGTGCGACTATAACAAGAATAATGTAAGATCTGCACAATATTGAATAAATTGTTCTATTGCAGCTTTCAATAAGGGGAAAGAGGAGAGATTTTCATTCAATTTTAATGTTGTTCTGAACAGTGAACAGTACATCAACATGTATCACAAAAATAAAATGGCAGGCAGGTGCTTAAAGGCATTTGTCAAGAAATGGCAAGTTATTTAAAATGATTTACAGCGAACTCCCACATGAACAATTACTCTCTTTCACACAAACACACATATGGATGCGGGCACATGCTCAACAGGAAGGCTGAATGAGTTTTATATCATTAAAATACACTTTTCTTTAAGCACACTTGACGACTATGAAAGAATGCGACACACACAGGTAGTGGAGACGTCACTTTGGACTAGAGGGAGTTTGACAGTGTTTTATAGCCTGTCCTGTCATATTTCACCACCAAGTCAAGACAGAAATAAGAAATATTTAGCATGAAGAAAATGAAGCCTATTGTTTTGGACTACATTATTTTCGTAACAATTAAGCAAATTTCCTGCCAAATTCTCCTTACTGTAATGTGAAATGCAATTTTGATTGTAATTATTCATTAGGATATAATTTTTTGTACTGGCTTATGTTTATGTTTTTTAAGCTAGTAAAAATGTACTGTAATTTACAGCAATAAACTATAAATTATAATAAAATTTATACAAATGTTTCAATCATATTAATGAGACTATAGAAAATAATAATTATCTCAAAAAAAAAAAAAATCCACATACTGGGCATAATGGAAATGAGAGTAAGATTGCTTTCTTGCATTATGGCAATGAGAATGCGATTTTTTTTTTTTTTTGCATTATGGTAATGAGAATGATATATTCTTTTGTACGGAAGAGGATTAGGGCCAAGCAATAATAAAAAAATAAAACCATCTCGAGATTAAAGTTGTTAAATTTCGAGAAAAAAGTTGAGATAAAATGTTGAGAATAAACTTGTAATTTAACGACTTTTTTCTCATAATTTAACGAATTTGTTCTCGTAATTTAATGACTTTTTTCTCTTAATTTAATTACTTTTTTTAGTAATTTAATGACTTTTTTTAGTAATTTAATGACTTTATTCAACATTTTATCTCAACTTTTTTCTTGAAATTTAACGAGTTTTTTCTCGTAATTTAATGACATTATTCAACATTTTATCTCGACTTTTTTTCTCGAAATTTAACAATTTTTTCTCGTAATTTAATGACTTTATTCTCAACATTTTATCTCTACCTTTTTCTCGAAATTTAACAAGTTTTTTCTCGTAATTTAATGACTTTATTCTCAACATTTTATCTCTACCTTTTTCTCGAAATTTAACAAGTTTTTTCTCGTAATTTAACGAGTTTATTCTCAACATTTTATTTCGACTTTTTTCTTGAAATTTTATGAGATTTTTTCTCGAAATTTAACAACTTTAATCTCGAGATGGTTTTATTTTTTTATTATTGCTTGGCCCTAATCCTCTTCCGTACTTTTGCATTGTGGAAATGAAAATTAGATTTTTTTTTTTTTGCATTATGGCAATGAGAATGTGATTTTTTTTTTTTTTTTTTTTTTTGCATTATGGCAATGAAAATGCAATTTTTTTTGCATTATGGCAATGAGAATGTGATTTTTTTTTTTTTGCATTATGGTAATGAGAATGAGATTTTTTTTGCATTGTGGTAATTAAATTTTGATCTTTTTGCATTATAGTAATGAGAATTAGTTTTTTTTGTTTTGCATTATGGCAATGAAAATGCAATTTTTTTTGCATTATGGTAATGAGAATGAGATTTTTTTTGCATTGTGGTAATGAAAATTAGATTTTTTTTTGCATTATGATAATGAGAATGATATTTTTTGCATTATGGTAATGAGAATGAGATTTTTTTTTTGCATTATGGTAATGAGAATTATTTTTTTTGCATTATGGCAATGAGAATGATATTTTTTGCATTATGGTAATGAGAATGCGATTTTTTTTTTGCATTATGGTAATAAGATTTTTTTTTTTGCATTATGGCAATGAGAATGCGATTTTTTGCATTATGGTAATGAGAATGAGATCTGTTTGTATTATAGTAAAAATAATTAGATTTTTTTCTTACATTATTGTAATGAGAATACATTTTTTTTCTTTCATTACAGTAATGAGAGTAAGATTTTTTTCTTGCATTACAGTAAAGAGAAATATATTTTTCCTGTATGAAGATAATGAGATTTTTTCCCCTTGCGTAACAATGTATTTTTTTCCTGCATTACGGAAATGAGAATATTTTTTTCTGACATTATGGTAAAGAGAATTCGATTTTTCCCCCTGCATTACAGTAATAGGAAAGAGATTTTTTCTTGCTTTATGGTAATTAGAAAAAGATGTTATATGTTGCTTTACGGAAACGAGAATTTCTCATTCTCACTGCCGTTAAGCAAGTTAAAAAAAAATTGTTTCTCATTACCACAATTACCGTGATTTTTTCTTATAATAAAGTAATGGGAATTTGGCAAAATGTGCTCAATTGTGAAAAAAATAATGTTACAGTGCAAAATCGTCATGTTCTTAAAGATAGGCTTTCTTGACCTGAATATGTTATTGACAGGTTCCATAAGATTCATTAAAATGCTAGAGACTATTTAGGATTTAGGATTGCATACAGCATCATGTAATCAGTGCTGAGATTGCATCGGGGCTCATTAAAATCCATCAGCCTCTGAAGCGTTTCTACGGATCTTCCTTCGCTCAAGCAGCCTACTAAGTAAATTGCTCAAATCTCTTGAAATGTAAAACATCTCTACAGTACATACTGACTGCGTCACACAGATCCAGTGGAATATTCTAAAAATATGAGGCAGGACACAATCTAGCGGTATAAAGCTTGAGGTCAACAAGAAATGCATGCTTATTAAATTATCAGGTATTTGACAATGTATATAAATATGTTTTAAGTATTTTTAATAAGTCCCCTTTACTTCTATAGCTTCTCTCGCCCTTTCTGGCACATCTATTTTTTTATGGTTGATCGGTTGGTAGAGGAGCGCAATGTTTTCACCGCGTCCCAATGCAAGAAATCAATGAAAAATTATGTGACTTTGCCCCAACATAAACACCCACAAACATTAATATTGGTTTTAACTGGCAATTCAACAACTACCATATTCTCTACAGCCCCACAATTGTGTTGGGTTTTAATTTTTGCACTTTTTGTATTTGACACTGAACTCTATTTTCATTCTTGGTGTTCAATGCTTCAAACAGCCATTCGGATGGAATGTTTTCTTTGTTCTTTCTCATTTGACCTTCTTTGACACAGGCGTACTTACTCTCACAATAAATATTCATACAAGCATAAATATTACATGGCAGTCAAGTCTTCGGTACATCCAAGCGTGGATTGAAGTGTTTCAGAGCACAACCAAACACAATGGCTCTTTGTTCTATGGCTCTTCACACCGCACTACCGTTTATTTGCACCATGTCTAGACATCAGTCACGGTTACATCATTAATTATTCTAAATGTAACATGATAATTGAGTTTCTTTCATCTGTCTCACTCACGTGATCAAATATTATATCTCTGTTTTGTATTTAGCCCATATTGGCTGTGAAATTACATAGGTTTTCATGTACAGTAGTGTACAACATGCATGGTTTCGTCTGAATCTAATAAAGGGGCAATTCTTGTTTCTTAGATATACTGTAAAGCTGGACACCACATTAATTACATTATATTTACAGCATATTAAAGGAGAAGTTTTCTAAAAAATTAATTACCATGATGTCATTTAGTGAATAATGACTTAAGTTTCAGTCTGTTCCTCACACAAAACTATTGAATTATTGAATGGACTACTTTTATGATGATTTATGGTGCCTTCATGATGCTTTAGTCCATTTTGGAGCTCGAATGCGCTAAATGTTTTCACTGAATGTAAAAAGCAGCAAAGACATTCTTCAAAACATCTCCCATGTACTACAGCAGATACAGTAGATCGTCATACAGGTTTTGGATGACATGGTGAGTAAATGATGAAAAAAAATTGCTGAAAATTTTCATGTCCATCTATTTTCATAGGTGAACTACTCCTGTTATCAGTCATGTGAGTGTGTGAGAACTCGATTTGGATTAAGACTGGCCATGGGATATTCTTAGTACCATCTGAGACGTAACTCAGTTCTTATAACATTAAATGAAAGAGCAACCATCTAAATGTTGAAGAAAATGACATAGACTTGATATGTTCACTATATCTGAGCTACTGAGTACAAACATAGTAACACACACACACACACACACACACACACACACACACACCCCTGTCAAACACACAGTTATGGAATCAGTGCATATACAGTAGAAATAAAGAGCATTTGTAAAACTGTACACATTTTGTTGAATGTTCATGCTGGCAGAGGCATTGAATTTCTTCAGATATTTGACCCATGTCATACATTCACACATACCACACGCACAAACATGTAAACACTTTCCTGGACAGAATGTTCAAGGGAACGTTTGGCTACCAAAGATGAGTCTCCCGGATCTCTGAGATAATGTTACTGGCTTTCTTCAGGGCCTAAAAGAGAAGAAGTCAGAAAGAGCAGTATTAATAACACAAAGAACACTGCATAAAAAAATTAAAAACATCTTGTCGCTGTCAGGCTGAAACCTTGTATCTCCATATTTTGTCTTTTTTTTTTCCTTTTTTTTTTTATAAATCATTACACACCCTTTACCTCTGCGGGTCTGTGGGTTTTACACATATTTATCAATGAAATCTATTCAAAAGAGCTTGTGACTACCTCGTGACTCCATTGGATCCTCAAACGGTCGGTAAAACCTCTATCGTGAATGAAGTGCCGCGCACATTTTGGACAGTCTCTGCTTGTTTGCAATGCAAGGGTAAATAAAGAACTGGTTGTTTGAATAAGTATGTCGTTTTCTTTACTGAAGACACAACATGTCTAAAAAGGCTCAAGTTTTATGCATTTGAGAAGCGGAGAAGAGTGCCTTAGTCTAACATTTGTTGTCGAGTTATAGTCAGTACACAGTTTTAAATAGCCTGTGTCTAATTACTGCATGAGATTTTGGCAAACTGACAGGAAAAACTGAGCGCCCACATAACTACTGTAAAAATTATAACCTCTAAGTTTATGAAAATGTAATGAGATGCACTTACTGCCTCAGATGCGGCCGTTCTACTGATGGACAAAACATGTATTTCTGACATTCACTGGTCAAAAACCTCATAAATCCATTTGAGCTTAATTTTGGGATTTGGTAAATGTTAATAATATAATGATACATGCAAGTGTCCGACCATATAAAGCCACAATATCAACTTTGAAAACTCAATGTTTAATTATTTACAAAATACAGTGTTTTCTCCATTTCCTGAAAAGTAGTGGTTTTGGACATATAAGCTTTCCGCTGACAGTGATGATATTCATTTTTGAATATCATCACTCTCATGTCATGTCATGTCACTCCATGATCTGTCTTATGTTACTGTATGCTTGGGCTCGTTCGAGACCACCTGCTCTAAATAAACATATGCGATCTACTATTAGTTTACTAATGTTTTGCGAAATTACAAACCAAAACGTGGTGCAAAAGCATCATGTGTATACTGTTTACACGTGTCTGCAGTAGGGCTGAAACGATTAGTCGACATTATCGACAACGTCGACAATAAAAAATTGTCGACAAATATTTTTGTTGTCGAATAGTCTCTTGATCTCATACGACCTATTTGAAGGGCCTGCAATAACGCGGTGTAACCAGTGGGGCGCTGTAGCGCAATACTGTAATGCAGCCCTCCCGGATCCAATCCAATAAAAGAAGTCGGCGCTTTGGAGAGCATAGTGCAAACGAAGTCAAACCCGTGAAATGTGGGAGATTAACATAGCATAAACATAACAAACATAACGTTTAACATAACTACAGAATACTGTCATGCAGGGCCACCAACTCTCATTCAAACTCACTGTTCTCACGCCACACGTCCATTTTCTCACACAGTGAAAGATGCATCGCAGAGCAAAGAGGACACAGACAACGCACCGACAGATCAGGTTACTTTTGATATAAAACTAATATATAATATGATATATAATATGTGTGTGCATGTATGTTGTTGTTTCGTTTTTCAAAAAACCCCACATAATTACATTATATTTTTTTAACCTGAAGGATATTGGTCTATTCAGTTGGCTTGAAAATGATTAAAAATACACTTTTAAAAGCTGAAGTGATTTCATTGTTTTATTTACTAGTTAAAGTACAGTATAACTCAATATTTTAACTAATTGCTAAAGTAGAATAATCGAACAAAGCTTACTGATTAATCAGTGCAATAATCGATGATTAGTCGATTAATCGTTCTAATAGTCGATAGATTAATCAATTATCAAAATAATCGTTTGTTGCAGCCCTAGTCTGCGGTGCTTTTTCATTCAAATACTTGGTATACAGTAGTTTGGTTACTAACTGAAACAGATATGATTGTAGTATTCTGCAAGTTGAGACCTTTTCAATAATATATGACACGTCTATCTGTTATGTACTATGATTTTACAGATCACATTTTCATGTAAAGCCGTTATTTTTTTCACACTATAAAAATAGAGCACTTCTAATATGGCAGAAAATTTGAAAGCACTTTGTTAAGTGATGGTCATATTCCCTATATTAACTGTAAAGCCAAGCTTCTAGGCTTTTCCACACCAGCTATTAAGTGCATTGGATTGAAAGAGGTGTCTCATTTTTAAAAGTCGATATGCGATTAACTTGACATGGCATCTTTAACTGCCAAAGACAGTCTGAATGTGCATGACTGTAGTGGTGGTGCCTTAGATGGGATGAATTTAAAGACGACCTTTGTGAAAGTACAAAAAGCTTAGACTGTCAGCATACTAACTGATGCACTGCTGCTAAATACAAATAACCACAGAAGCAATGCATTTTAAATTTGCATATGATGTTCCATTCATTCCTGGTGAAATTTCATCTTTTAAAAGTATCATATACAATATAGTTATATACCATAACCATATTGCATCTGATTAATAACTCATTAATGAGAGAAAGTGCAAATATTTTTGAATGTTACCATGTTATTAACATGTTATTACTACATTTAGCCCATTTTTATTAATTAAAAAATTGAGAAGTTCTTTGAATTGTCAAATTATACAAGAACATATAATCTGAGAATTACCAGTATTAACTGAAATCAATAGATTTAACTAAATTCCTTTGCATTTATACCCATGACTGCTCAAAAACAAAATCCCTTTTGATACTGTAGTCTTGGCCCATTTGCAAAGTTTGGTTCCTGTATTAAAATCTATGTAGTTTTTAGGGTTTTTTTTTAATCTCTTCCGGGTCAACACGAACATACCAGCTTTATGAGGCTTATAAGTATTTCACATGTGCACAAAACAACATGTTCTCCAACCAATACGCCCATATAGGTCCTTTTTCACTTCCCTGAAATACGACCCATAGGAGCATTTGCTAAAGTTGCGCCCCTATCGACAATAGGACACTTTCATTTTAATTCATCGTTCCCTTTTATCTGCGTCATATTTCAGGTTTCACGTAGCTCAATTGGTAGAGCATTGCAATAACAATATGCAATCATGTGATCATGCGATCGTGGGTTCGATCCCAGGGAACGCATGTGCTCATAAAGTGTATATGCACTATAAATCACTAAGGTTAGGTTTAGGGATGGGGTAGGTGTTGTCGTTAATAAAAAAAATTAGTTTTGCTAAATGGAAATAGGAGAAATGGTGTAAAAAGTCCACACATTGCATTTAAATGAACACGCATTTTGATTGGTAACGACAGTCACACGTCATTTCATGACGACAGACATAACACGACACTGTCATTATTTTTACACCAGCTAGAGGGCGCATGACTTTAAAACGTAAATATAGGTCATAATAAGGTGCTTGAAAAACGACCTATAGGGTCTGTTTTTTTTTGGAGGACAGTCTCGCACAAAACGTACCTCCAGCATCTGTGCAACCTCTGTGCGCTGCTGAGCAGTTTCCTGAGACTCGATGAGCAGTTCCTGAAGCAGAGGCTGTTTGTAAAGCTGACCGACCAGCTCACTCTGCAAATGCTCTTTCACAAAATTCACCAGGAAATGCATCACCGTCTTTGGCACACTATAGAAAACAGAAAAAATTATCAGATGCGAAGTGGTCACTCAGTTGTTTGGCTCCCACACAACAGGTGCTGACCTGTCCTGGATGCTCTTGCGCACGATCAGGAAGTAGCACTTGATGAGCCGTTGGATGACCTCACAGTCCCTCTGCTCTCGAGTGCTTAGTTTGCGGGATATCGGCACGGCCTACAGAAAAATGTCCAAAAGTTGTTGTTCTTTCCTGGTTTTCTTCAAATGTGCAGGTACTTTTGGCTTCTGTACTTTTGAGATAGCAAAGACGTACCGTGTCCAACAGGTTGACGGCTTTGGTGGGGCTTCCAAACGCAGGCACAGGGCCTTTCTCCTCCGACGGCATCTTTTCATTCTTCCATCGCTTACCTCCATCCCCAGCCTCCACCTGCAAAAGAGACGATAAAACAAAGACTAATCCTGTTTGGATTTGGAGAGTGAGACGAGACGAGACGGAGAGAGAGAGTTTTAGTACCTGCTGGCTGTTGACAGATGCAGACACTTGGGCAGCGTCTGTGAAATCAGGATGTTTGGTGTTTATATAGGCCAACTCGATTGCAACTAGATTATGAACCTGAGAAAAAGTAAACACATTCCATGAGTTAACATGATGACACATTTTCAGAAGAAGCAAAACTGTGCTCTGAATTGAACATGTGCTAAGGATTTCTGATTTAACACATTAGCCCCCGGTTTCACAGACAAGGCTTAGGCTAGTTCTAGACTAAAATGCATGTTTGAACTTTTTTAACTGAAAGGAACTGGTGCTGACATATCTTAAAATATGTCAGTGCCATTGTTTTGTCTCAAGATGTACACCAGTAATTTTCTAGTGTACATTTATAAAAGCTCCTTAAATATCCTAATTGAACTAAGGCCTAATTCTGGCTTAGGCTAAGCCCTGTCTGTGAAACCGGGCCTAAGAGTTGCAAGTAGAGAACAAACACTGCAAACCGTGGACACAGAGGGCAGCCATTTTGCTGTGGCGCCTAGGGAGCGATTGGGGGTTAGGTGCTTTGCTCGAGGGCACCTCAGTCATTTCCGGTATTGAGAATCGAACCCACAACCTTTGGGTTAACAGTCTGAATCTCTAACCATTAGGCCACGACTGCCCCAGCTGTGTGTGTTTGGTGTAAGGATGAAGTGGTACTAAAATTCTGCCCACTAGCGATAAGACTAATTATTTTCATGCTACCACCAATACCTTCGGGTTACAAGTCCGACTCTCTAACAATTAGGCCAATTTAATGACACTTTATGAATCTTCAGCAGACTCACGCTGTGATGCAAACTGGTTTAAACTCAAAGATGGAAAACAAACGTTTTCTCATGCTGAGAGATAAGCAGATGTATACTCACGAGCCACTTTATTAGGTGCACGACTTCAACTGCTCGTTAACGCAAATATCTCATCAGCCAATGACATGGCAGCAACTCAATACATTAAGGCATGTAGACATGGTCATGACGATCTGCTGAAGTTCAAACTGAGCATCACAATTGGGAAGAAAGGTAATTTAAGTGATTATTGGTGCCAGACGGGCTGATCTACTGGGATTTTCACTCACAACAATCTCTAGAGTTTACAGAGCATGGTCTGAAAAAGAGAAAATATCCAGTGAGCGGCAGTTCTGTGGGTGAAAATGCCTCGCTGATGCCAGAGGAGAATGACCAGACTGGTTCGAGCTGACAGAATGGCAACAGTAACTCAAATAAACACTCGATACAACCGAGGTGCAGAAGATCATCTCTGAATGCTCAACATGTCCAACCATGAAGCAGATGAGCTACAGCAGCAGCAGACACACTGGTGCCACTCCTGTCATTTAAGAAAAGGAAACTGAGGCTACAATTCACATGAGATCACCAAAATTGGACAATAGAAGATTGGAAAAACGTCTGGTATGATGAGTCTTGATTTCTGCTGCGACATTCAGATGGTAAGGTCAGATTTTGTCGTAAACAATCCATCCTGCCTTGTATCAATGTTCAGGCTGCTGCTGGTGTAATGGATATTTTCTTGGCACACTTTGGGCCTCTTAGTACCAATTGAGCATTGTTTAAACGCCACAGCCTGAGTATTGTTGCTGATCATGTCCATCCCTTTATGACCACAGTGATGCATCTTCTGATGCATACTTCCAGCAGGATAACACACCATGTCACAAAGCTCAGATCATCTCAAACTGGTTTCTTAAACATGACAATGAGTTCACTATACTGCACTGCATGAAATACATTTGGTTCTGTATTATTGAAGTTATTGAAGCTTGTCTAAGTACACGCCTTGTGATTATGTTGCTGTAATACAAGTCCTCGAGGCAGGTATAAGTTAGTGTGGGTGCATTCATAGGCATATGTTCCTACCATCTCATTGGTAATGGGCAGACGTTTCCTGAGTAAGCTGGTAACCACTTCCACTATTGAATCATGTAGTTTGGGAAACCGCAAAAGCTCCTTCGGACATAAACAAACACACATACATACAGTAGGTTAGCTGTCAATTGTTTAAAACATTTTTACACTTCTTGTGTGAAAGAGTAAAGCATAATATTTTCCCAACACACTTCCAAATATTACGAGCATCAAATCTGTTCCCCCCGCTTTCCCTCCAGCGCACATTCTGACGTTAAATTGATGTATATAATAGAGTAAAGCGAAAAAATGTTTAATGTAAAACAAATGTACACAGTGAAGGCAGCAGGACAGAGAAGATAAGAGCAGAATGAGGAGAGAATCCTAATGCAGGCTGTTCTGAGCCTGTGTGTGTCAGTCTGTGGTGCCTGTAAAAAGCTTTCACTCTCCTCTTCACATTTCGTTTTTGTAGCTATATAAGGGCTTGTCATGGGAAACAGAAGCTTCCTTGCTTGCTCAAAGACCTTGATGTACTATGCAGACACATTCTGACATTCACACTGCATTTTTCCATTGGTCACTCAGAACACTGAGAACTGAACACGCGCCACCAAAAAATTATCATGGTATTGATGACACAACCATATTAACATCTAACTAGGGATGCACGATATTGGAAAAAAAGAGGACATTTTCTGCAATATTGTGAAAAAAATGAAATGAAATTTCACCAGATGACTTGAATAGCTCTATTTGGAAAGAATGAATTGTTCAAGAATGAAAATGAATGAATGAATGAATGAATGACAGGGGTAAATGATTGAATGAATGACTGGATGAAAGAAAGAAAGAAAGAAAGAAAGAAAGAAAGAAAGAAAGAAAGAAAGAAAGAAAGAAAGAAAGAAAGAAAGAAAGAAAGAAAGAATGCGATAAATGATTGATTGAATGAATGATTGGAATGAATGAATAAATGAATGAAAAACCAATTTAAACTATAAAGGGAACCATAAAAATATCTAGGCCACATTCAGACTGTTTTTGAGCAATTCGATATGACCAAAAATTATATTTATAATATTGAATAACAATATAATAATATACAAACCCGATTCCAAAAAAGTTGGGACACTGTACAAATTGTCAATAAAAAAGGAATGCAATAATTTACAAATCTCATAAACTTATATTTTATTCACAATAGAATATAGATAACATATCAAATGTTGAAAGTGAGACATTTTGAAATATCATGCCAAATATTGGCTCATTTTGGATTTCATGAGAGCTACACATTCCAAAAAAGTTGGGACAGGTAGCAATAAGAGGCCGGAAAAGTTAAATGTACATATAAGGAACAGCTGGAGGGCCAATTTGCCACTTATTAGGTCAATTGGCAACATGATTGGGTATAAAAAGAGCCTCTCAGAGTGGCAGTGTCTCTCAGAAGTCAAGATGGGAAGAGGATCACCAATTCCCCCAATGCTGCGGCGAAAAATAGTGGAGCAATATCAGAAAGGAGTTTCTCAGAGAAAAATTGCAAAGAGTTTGAAGTTATCATCATCTACAGTGCATAATATCATCCAAAGATTCAGATAATCTGGAACAATCTCCGTGCGTAAGGGTCAAGGCCGGAAAACCATACTGGATGCCCGTGATCTTCGGGCCCTTAGACGGCACTGCATCACATACAGGAATGCTACTGTAATGGAAATCACAACATGGGCTCAGGAATACTTCCAGAAAACATTGTTGGTGAACACAATCCATCGTGCCATTCGCCGTTGCAGACTAAAACTCTATAGGTCAAAAAAGAAGCCATATCTAAACATGATCCAGAAGCGCAGGCGTTTTCTCTGGGCCAAGGCTCATTTAAAATGGACTGTGGCAAAGTGGAAAACTGTTCTGTGGTCAGACGAATCAAAATTTGAAGTTCTTTTTGGAAAACTGGGACGCCATGTCATCCGGACTAAAGAGGACAAGGACAACCCAAGTTGTTATCAGCGCTCAGTTCAGAAGCCTGCATCTCTGATGGTATGGGGTTGCATGAGTGCGTGTGGCATGGGCAGCTTACACATCTGGAAAGGCACCATCAATGCTGAAAGGTATATCCAAGTTCTAGAACAACATATGCTCCCATCCAGACATCGTCTCTTTCAGGGAAGACCATGCATTTTCCAACATGACAA
Organism: Megalobrama amblycephala; assembly: GCF_018812025.1. Classification (NCBI taxonomy): domain Eukaryota; kingdom Metazoa; phylum Chordata; class Actinopteri; order Cypriniformes; family Xenocyprididae; genus Megalobrama; species Megalobrama amblycephala. Next base: position 35,487,196 of record NC_063055.1, read on the forward strand.
TGCCAGACCACATACTGCATCAATTACAGCATCATGGCTGCGTAGAAGAAGGATCCGGGTACTGAAATGGCCAGCCTGCAGTCCAGATCTTTCACCCATAGAAAACATTTGGTGCATCATAAAGAAGGAAGATGCGACAAAGAAGACCTAAGACAGTTGAGCAACTAGAAGCCTGTATTAGACAAGAATGGGACAACATTACTATTCCTAAACTTGAGCAACTTGTCTCCTCAGTTCCCAGACATTTGCAGACTGTTATAAAAAGAAGAGGGGATGCCACACAGTGGCAAACATGGCCTTGTCCCAACTTTTTTGAGATGTGTTGATGCCATGAAATTTAAAATCAACTTATTTTTCCCTTAAAATTATAAATTTTTTCAGTTTAAACATTTGATATGTCATCTATGTTGTATTCTGAATAAAAATTGAAATTTTAAACTTCCACATCATTGCATTCTGTTTTTATTCACAATTTGTACAGCGTCCCAACTTTTTTGGAATCGGGTAATATAATATAATATAATATAATATAATATAATATAATATAATATAATATAATATAATATAATATAATATAATATAATATAATAAATATATTGTATTAAATAATACTACTGTACTATAAAATATAAAAATCAAGTAATACATTTTATTTTACTGTCAAATTCCAATACTAATATTTATGTCTTCATTTCTTCATTTTCAAATGGCATACAGCATTTATTTTGAAGGTTAGCCAACAAACAAATGCACTAGTGTGAAGACACATTATGTTCATGTACACATATGCAGCTCACAGAGTCTCAGAACATTTTGATTTACAGTAAATGAACCAAGCTGTTCTGAGACTCTGAAACACTTTATCATGAAGTACACGTGTAATTGACACTGAAACCGCTAGCACAAATTAACTTAATTAAATCGCAATTTGACATTCACACTAATCAATATCACGTTTTGTTTCCCCCGATACATTGTGCAGCCCTACTAACTACCCACAATGTAATGTATAAAGCACTGATAGGAGAGATTTTAAGGCTGGCTACACTACCCTCATATTCCATTTCCTGTTTTGTTTTTTTCCTCATATTCTGCATCAAATATTAATAAGCAGTGAAGCACCTGTGTGCTGTAGGCAGAGCAGTGCTGGATGATTCTCTGAAGTTCCTCGTGTACGAGCTCCACGCAGCGCATGCTGGGCTCCTCCAGTCTCTTGATCTGTTTCTTCACCAGCAGCTCAAAACTGACCTCAGGAACAAACAGCGCTGGCCGAGGACCCTACATCATCACAACAACCAAATACAGTCAACCCACATTTAGTCTACCCCTGTGTAGTGTTATACAGTTTCCTCAACTTCTGACCAATGATTTTCCATTGCTTTTCCAGCTATTCTACTGGATAAGGATTCATTTTATAGTGATTGCAATTTCTATCAGAAGTAGTATTTAGATTTGAGCAAAACAAATAAATACACTACCGGTCAAAAGTTTGGAATAATTAATATTTTTTAAAATGTTTTTAAAAGAAGTCTCTTCTGCTCACCCAGGCTGCATTTATTTCATTTAAATGACAAAAAAAACAAAAAAACAAAAAACAGTTCTAATCTGAATTATTATTACAATTTAAAATAACTGTTTTCTATTTGAATATGTTATAAAATATAATTCCTGTGATCAAAGCTGAATTTTCAGCATCATTACTCCAGTCTTCAGTGTCTCCAGTCTTCTAATATGCTCATCTGGGGCTCAATAATTATGGGTACTCAATTATTACTAGGGGTGTAACGGTACACAAAACTCACGGTTGGTGCGTACCTCGGTTTTGAAGTCATGGTTCGGTACGGGTTCGGTACGGGTTCGGTACAGCAGGTTGGGAGAAAACTTAACATAAAATTGCTTTTATTTTTTTATTAAAGGTGCCCAAGAATGTTTGCAAGATGTAATATAAGTCTAAGGTCCCCTGAATGTGTCTGTGAAGTTTCGGCTCAAAATACCCCATCCATTTTTTTTTATTAATTTTTTTAACTGCCTATTTTGGGGCATCATTAACTATGCACTGATTTTTTCAGTGCGCTGCCCCTTTAATTCGCCTGCTCCCTGCCACACGAGCTCTCGATTTTATTACAGCACATTTCCAAAGTTCACACAGCTAATATAACCCTCAAATGGATCTTTACAAGATGTTCGTCATGCATGCTGTATGCATGCTTCGAATTATGTGAGTAAAGTATTTATTTTGATGTTTATATTTGATTCTCTATGAGTTTGAGGCTGTGCTCCGTGGCTAACGGCTAATGCTACACTGTTGGAGAAATTTATAAAGAATGAAGTTGTCTTTATGAATTATACAGACTGCAAGTGTTTAATTATGAAAATAGCGACGGCTCTTGTCTCCGTGAATTCAGTAAGAAACAATGGTAACTTTAACCACATTTAACAGTACATGAGCAACATGCTAACGAAACATTTAGAAAGACAATTTACAAATATCACTAAAAATATCATGCTATCATAGATCATGTCAGTTATTATTGCTCCATCTGCCATTTTTCGCTGTTGTTCTTGCTTACCTAGTCTGATGATTCACCTGTGCACATCCAGACGTTACTGGCTGCCCTTGTCTAATGCCTTTCATAATGTTGGGAACATGAGATGGCATTGTGCAAATATTGGGGGCGTACACCCCAACTGTTACGTAACAGTCGGTGTTATGTTGAGATCCGCGTGTTTTCCGGAGGTCTTTTAAACAAATGAGATTTATATAAGAAGGAGGAAGCAATGGAGTTTGAGACTCACTGTATGTCTTTTCCATGTACTGAACTCTTGTTATTTAACTATGCCGAGGTAAATTCAAATTTTGAATCTAGGGCACCTTTAAACAGTGGTTTACTGAAGTTGTGTTTCTGTCTTTAAATATATTAAATTAAATTATAACTAAAAGTTTCTTAAGGATATATAAAAAAACGATCTCTGCTAATGCTATCAACTATGTACGGACCTCTTACTTGAACATTATGTTACTATAATATTAACGGTTAACAACAGACCCCAAACTATTAGCCTAAATTCAATCTTTAATTGATTTTTAGATACAATAACCAACAAATTGTATGCAAACATGTAAGCTGCACATAAGGCAGCATTAGTTTTTGCATTAACTTCTAAATCTAATTATAAAATTATGTTTTACTCCAATTCGTTGTTGAAATATAATCATTTATACACAGTGTCTGTCATTTTCAGGACAGATTTACTTAAACATACATTAAATAATCAAGACATCACTAACATGTTAAATGAAATGAAATGAATATATAGGCTAATACAGAGCATATATTAAGAGAAAGAGTTCATTTATCTGGCGAGCTAACAAGGTGTGGACACTGAATGGCTTTTCTGAGGTAAATGCTACATGACATTGTTTACAAGCCGTTTTATTGATGTCCTTCCGCCGTTGAAACACTGATTGAGCGATTACACGAGATATGTTTCAGTAAGTTGTACTGTATCTTTCAACATACCTTCAGATGTTCATTCATGTTTATTCTGTAACTAGTACTAAAGAAGAAGAGATGATCGTGTTCACTCGCGCTGCCGGTTGAACTGAGGCGCCTGTACAGTGATCTGTCACGCCACATCAAAGAGCATCAAAACGGCATTTTCTGTTTAAATTTCGTGATTTCGTGGACAGAATTTGAAGGATGACCCTTTGTTTCTTATCGAAAGTAACAAAACGCAGAGCTTATTGCAACTATTGGTGGTTAATGGTGGTTAGGCTACAATGCTGTATTCATCGTGTACTGCTTTCGTCTTATCCATCTGTTTTTGTCAGATGTCGTAATTGACCGGGAAACCGAAGTGTTCCCAAACAGGAGACCTTATTGTTGCAATGTAATGCATTCAGTACACACGTGCACCGTACCGAAAGCCCTGTACCAAAACCGAAACCCTGTACCGAAAACAGCTTCATATTTTTGTGGAAATCATGATACATTATTTTCAGGATTCTTTGATGAATAGAAAATTCAAATATTTATTTGAAATAGAAATCTTTTGTAACATTATAAATGTCTTTCACATGTCACCTTTGATCAATTTAATGCAACATTATTAGTAAGTATAAAGAATGAATGTATTCATTTATTATTAATTTCATTTATTATTAATTCATTCAGTATATTTATTTTTTTTTACTCTTGCTTAGCCCAAACTTTTAAATGGTAGTGTGTCATACATTTTCCCTACAAAAAAATGTTAGGCAGCAAAAAACTGTTTTCAACATTGATAATAATCAGAAATGTTTCTTGAGCAGCAGATGAGCATATTAGAATGATTTCTGAAGGATCATGTGACACTGAAGACTGGAGTAATGATGCTGAAAATTCAGCTTTGATCACATGAATAAATTACATTTTAAAATAGAAAACATTTCTTTTAAATTGAAATAATATTTCACAATATTACTGTTTTACTGTATTCTTGATTAAATAAATGCAGCCTTGGTGAGCAGAAGAGACTTATTTCAAAAACATTATATACACTATAGATTTTAATAGGACTTTTCAATTAAATTTTAAAAATATTATTTATTAAGAAATGATTTTATTAATTTCTAAGATTTATTTAACATTTAGAGGCTTGGAATTGGAGGTTTTCCATGACTGTGCAGTTTCCAAAACTCTTTATGTTGAGGACATTAATATGACGCTCTGAACCATAACATTGTGTCTCGGAAAATATGTCTGCTTGAAAAATAATTGTTATTATTTGATTTGGTGATGCTTATGGTGTAGAAATTATTCACTTTACTTTAAAAAACTGAGCAAAGAAAGTTGAGAAGGTCCATAAAAAGTACTGTATATGTTTATCTGTATACACACACACATGCATGCATAAACATGTAAATATTGTACCGTAGCGTTTCGAATAGCTGTGAGAATATCTAGCTCAGTGAGTCCTCCAAGTGGGTCGATGGACTGCAGGGTTCTTCCAAATGTCTCGTGGAATATATAACAGATACGAGCTCCTCCACACCTACAATAAACAAATGCTCACACAGTCAGTCAGTCAATCCATGAAAATTAAAAACCACGCAGCATTTTCGGGCATCGCGGGCACATTGGCACGTTCACACATTCACACAGGCCTGAAGTCGTACTTAACCGTCCAGCCAGAAAACGTCAATACGAGGCACTTAATTAATCGATAGCTGGTGTGGACTTAGCCAGATATGAGAGACGAACAGAATTTCATCCAACAGTGAACAGGGTGTAAATAAGGAGTTGGGCAGACTTGAGGATTATCTGCTTGTCAAATTCAGCCAAGCAGACAAAGTAAACACGGTGTGCTTGATATCTGTCATGAGTTTCAGTGCGAAAATGACAGACTGAGACGCTGCTGAAGTCACAGAAAAAAGATTCAGCAGAAATGTAGCCTTGGTAATGGCAATATGTCAAACTCGATAACATGGTGTAAGATGGCAACCTGTATTAAGTGGCTCCACAGATCACAATTATGACCCGTTTTGTGACTGATGTCTGATGACTTTTGTGCTCAAAAATGGTAAGAGCTTTCTCAGATCACAAGCTCAAATCTAACTGTCTGGCTTTGTGCAATGTTTTTGTGTCTACAAATAAATAGCCAATGCTTACTTTCAACTGGGCCAAAAAATAAGGCCTTTTCAAATTCACACCAAAAACAACACGATTGTAAAGAAAGCACAGAAGGAAAAAAGTAAAACATACATGGATGAATCATTTGCAGTAAAATCTACAGTATAACAAGCATTTAGAAAATATATTTTTATATACTTTTATACACTTTGTACCAGGTATAGATATACAATACATTTTTTGAAGTGCCTATTTCCTACATTGTTTAGTTTTAGTTTTTTAGGAAATAAACTGTGAGAAGCACTTGAAGAAGAACCTTTTCACAATTTTTTTCCACCCTGGCTGCCTACAACCAACCAAACAAACAAACAATAAATCAATCAATCAATCGGCCCCGATGGATGAAGATGATTCTACATTACACATTTTTTAGAGAATAAACAATCTGAGGGGAGAAAAATGTGCATAAAATTGGAAAATCATTGAGATTATTTGATACACAGGGCAGAACAACAACAAAAAACAGGAAATGTTGGAAGGCGTCTACAGAAAAATTCTCAGAGATAATTTCACTTTCCACATAAATAAAAATTTGAATAACAGATTACGTCTCATTCCTTTGGACCCTACTTTATATATAAACACATTTCAGTTTTTAAAGCTATAGTTCACCCAAAAATGAAAATTTGATGTTTATCTGCTTACCCCCAGCGCATCCAAGATGTAGGTGTCTTTGTTTCTTCAGTAGAACACAAATGATGATTTTTAACGCCAACCGCTGCCGTCTGTCAGCCGTATAATGCATGTCAATGGGAACTTGGACTATAAGAGTAAATAAAAATACACCACTATGTCCAACGGCATTCATCATTCGATTCGTGAGGTCTGATCGCGCTCTGACAACAGCAGTGATGTCTAGCTCTCATTTAAGTATATGCGCGAGACATCACTGCCGTTGTCAGAGCGCGATCAGACATCACTAAGCGAGTGCTGAACGCAGTTGGACATAGTGGTGTTTTAGAGGTAAAAAATTATATAAATACTGTTCGGTTTCTCGCACAAACCGATCGTTTCGTGTCTTAGGACATCAATGTGTCGTCACGAGCCGCAGGGTTTAATTTGGATTCGTCTGTGCATGTTTTTTTTACTCTTATAGATGAAGTTCCCATTGACATGCATTATACGGCTGACAGATGGCAGCGGTTGCAGTTAAAAATCATCATTTGTGTTCTACTGAAGAAACAAAGACACCTACATCTTGGATGCCCTGGGGGTAAGCAGATAAACATCAAATTTTCATTTTTGGGTGAACTATCCCTTTAACAACAAAAGCTTTTCATATAAATTATTTTTCTCTGCTTGTGTGTTGCATTTATTGCTTTTATTTGTTCCAGTCACTCGACCAGACTCCAGAGCATCAGCTCCAGTGACAGCTGTCAGATATAGAATAGTGGAATAAGATCTGTAGAAATGCACTCATTGATTTAATATCTTATTTGTGGTGAATTTTTGTGGTAAATATTTGGAATTAATGTAAAAAGACATTTAGAGGCAATAAGAAAAACAACTTGTTTAAAGTCAGCATTAGTGTTGTCAAAAATATCAATATTTCAATATGTATCCATACTGAAATATGTGAAACGTTTCCAATACTCCTTTTCTGCAATACTGATACACCGATATCAGCTGCACGTTCTCGCTCTCTCTTCTCTTCAGCGGTTTGACACACACCCGCCTCCTGTCACTCACTTGTCTCATTCACTCTGTTTGAATTGTGCTTGTATTGCGCATAATTTGTCATTCCCGCAGGTTTCGCGCTCATACCAAAATCACGCACACCACTAAACTATATAAGTGGTGCGCACATAAAGCCGCCTCTCAAACAGCTCGCTAGAACCAAAATGAGTTGTTTTTTGTGGCTTATTGCATGTAAACGGTCAAATACCCACAAAATTATGTCAAAATGCCCATCTTGGGGAGTATTCTAGTGAACACAGTCAGTTTGACAATGTAAATATTTGAGAAAGACAGTGCATGTTGTGTAACCGTATATTGGATCCGTGCATAAGCTCTTAAAGTGACAACACCGTCATGTTAATCAAAAAAACAAAAGACAAAAAGAAAATCACTTACTGCTCTTGAAATGGCTCTTATAAGCATTAATCTGTATTTAATTTCTACAGTGAAGACTATCAATCCAGAGTTTTTTTTTTTACATTTAATTATTTATTTAATTTCTATAGTGTTTCTTACCAGAATACTAGCCGACTGTTAGACCCACCTGAAAAACTTAAAGTCATGTCTATTTATTTGTGCTATCTTTTGCAATTTGTTTATGTTCTTATTTTATTACTGACTGTTTTATTACTGACTGTTTCAAATAAACCCTCCCTGTGCTGTGTCAGAGCTATTTCAACAAAATTACCTAAAATTATAAAAAAATTATGAGATAAAAACTTCTGTATGGCAACATATATGGCATGTTTTTTCCTGTGGTATCGAAAATGGTATTGAATATCGATATTTTTCAAGGTATCGCATCGAAGTTAGAAATTCCAGTATCGTGACAACACTAGTCGGCATGAAACGGAAGTTGCAATAGTCTTTTCTTCCCTATTGTGACGTATATCTTAATGAAACAGTTTCCAGAATGAGGAAAAAAGCTAGAGCGGGACTTGATTTCGCCCTCAGGAATTTATTGGCTTGTAGGTAGTTGAGCATTGCTTACTAAATACTTTGATTGTTGCGATCCTATCAGACTTATGATAGCAACCTGATTGTAACAAAGCACTGTTCGCCAGAGGAGAACTGGCCCCCCCGACTAAGCCTGGTTTCTCCCAAGGTTTTTTTTTTTCTCCATTTTAACACCTATTTGGCACTTGTTTGCCACCTGATGTCACCTGATGGAGTTTGGGTTCCTTGCCGCTGTCGCCTTTGGCTTGCTTAGTTGGGGACACTTGACATTTGATATTCAATAGTATTCTTGACATTTATTCAACAGTGCTTCTGATCTGCCTGCATTGACACTATTCTTTAAGAGCTGCTGTGCAGCCAAATTATGTACCAGTTATCAATGTAAAGCTGCTTTGACACAATCTGCATTGTAAAAAGTGCTATATAAATAAAGGTGACTTGACTTGACTAAATGTAGGCAGATGTGAATGCCAGTGTGCTCTCAGTTGTGGAGGATATTTAGTCCAACACTCTGCAGAGACACACGTCATGAAAACATCAGATGATGTTTCGAGAGGGAGGGGAGGTTAATGTTTTTGATTAAAGATTACGAAAGCATATGACTTTAAAAAAAATAATTTTGATTTCATGGTGACTATATATATTTATGTTGTTTTGCGGAAAACATCTTAAAGTATGCGCTGGTTCATGTACTCACAATTCAGAGGTCTGGATGTGCCTGGCAGTGCCTTCGATGGTGTTGCAGTAGTCGGTGGCAAACTTGGTGACGATCTGCAGCAAGGTGGCGCTGTGGTCTTCCACAGGCTGCCCGTAGCTGTTGAGTCGGGACTGGTACTGAGCGGTGAGCACCGTGACTCGTGTCTTGAGCTCCGGGAGACAGTCCCTGATGTGATGCATGAGCAGTCGGCTCAGGGTGCGAGCCAGGTAGCGCGAGCCACAGCGGGAGGCTAATGACGGGTAATGCCGCTGCAGAAACGCCTGCTCGTCTTTGCAGGAGTCTGTGAGACTCTTTTGGGTGTTCAAGTCATGCTGGCTCCTGGCGAAGTAAAAAAAAAAAAAAATTTATAAAATTGATTAGTGAATCAAAGCCTGAAAATTTTTAAATGGAAGTAGGAAGGCACCAAGTCACATCCGAATTCATTGTCTAAAAAGATACTTTCCTCTAGTAGGTTTTAGACAGTATTTATGTATCAACTGCAGTTTATAATATCCCACAATCCTCTGCGTGTGATTCAGCGGTAGGGCAAAAACATAAAAATGACTTGTTTATCTCTAAAGCTTGTTTGGATTTGTTCTAGATCGTTAAGCATGATGTTATATAGCCATAGTCTGAATCCAGTTTCTTTAGGAGGAAACTTCTTAAAAAAGTGATGACTGTGAAATTATTGACCGGGCAGCACAGCAGTTTTTAAAAGAAGTCTCTTATGCTCACCAAGGCTGCATTTATTTTAGAGCTTTGGAATATAATAGTTTTTGCCATGTAACGTGATGCTGATATAATCAATTTTGCATCGATGCATAAAAACAAAATAACTGATTTTTTAAAAATGTACTTTAATAGGCCCTTAAAACATATTAATGTTCTGTTTTATTGTAAATAAAGTAGGCTACTCTTATATATAAAAAAAAACTTGTGTATGTTAGCACTTGCATCTGACGTTTCGGCTTCAGTTTTTACGAAAACAACATGAATGCATGAGAAAATAAAGTACAGGACATGCTTGATGTTTAAGTGCATGAAGCCATGAAAAAGTTCTCGATGCATTACTTGCGCTGACTGACACACACCAGAAGTGCGCGCACAGAAAGATGCCTCTGTTAGACAGCATGCCATACGAATTCTGTTTAGCGGCATTTTGTGCCTAAATGGTCAGATACAAACACCTGTCTTGCCGAGTATTCATGTAAACATAGTTGGTTTACATACATAAACAGTTGGGGGAGGGGATTATGTGTTTATTGTATATTCGATCTGTGCATTACTCTTAATATAATAAACCTGCTGCTCTCTGTGCCATTAATGTTAATCAAAAAAGAAAAAGAACAGAGGGAATCACTCACTGCTCTTGACTGAAGAACTTTTGTAGCTTTAATAATAAACTATTTATTTGTAATTATTACACTAAAGACTATGCAGTGGCATTTTTTTTACATTTGATTATTCAATTTCTGTATTATTTCTTACTTCTATTAAATAAACACCTGTTAACTTCATTTGTTTCTTATATTGTATTTCTACTGTTTGTTATTTACATCTTTGTTCTTATTTTTAATAACAAAGATAAAATTTGCTTTGTGGCACATCAAGAAACGTTTCATAATCTAATCGTTACCCTCTGTATCGTAAAATATAGTAAAAAAAAACATTATTACAATTTAAAAATATTTTAAAATGTAATTTATTCATGTGATGTCAACGCTGATCTTTTAGAAATCATTTTAATATGATGATTTGGTGCACAAGAAACATTATTATCAATGTTACTTTATATTTTTGTGAAAAAAAAGATACTTTGATGAAAGTTTAGAACAGCATTTATTTAAAATAGAAATCTTTTGTAACATTATAAATGTCTTTACTTTCACTTTTGATCAATTTAATATGCCCTAGCTGAATAAAAGAATTAATTTCTTTCAAAGCAACAACAAACTGACCCCAAAGTTTTGAATGGCATGTGTATGTATGTGAAAATGGTTGTTGGAGAGGTCAAAAAAGAAGGTAATTTTAGAGATGGAGCATGTCACATTACATTTTAATAAAATGTAACAAAATTAAACTGTGTCATTCATAAAAAGACCAAGAAGGCTCATTTAGACAGTAAATCTACTCTTTACAGAGTTACTATTGATTTCATGCTGACTTTAAATATAGAAATGATTGGTGTCATTAGGCATAAATTGAAAGTATCTTCAGCTCTTTCATTTTGGTCCAAATCAATCTGTAGTGCATTGTTACAGGATAGAAGTGAGCTGAAAATTGTTAGTACACTGCCCACTACTGGAAAAAGAGTAGCTTCTGTCAACAGAGTCCCAAGTACTGTGCACATGACGACTAGGAATGAAAGCAACATTTTTACATTTTCTGAAGAAAATGTAAATTGTGCTTTCCTGGGCAAAACCTATTGCCACACTTCTGTGTTGTTGCTAGGGAATTGTTATGTGGTTGCTAGGTTACTGGTTCAAGTCTTTATTGTATGCTGTTATGGCTCAGGTTCTTCCTTCAGTCTAAGTTCTGCCTGTTTTAACATCCATCAGTTAAAAATCCTAAGTCAATTCTCTTCAATAACACATGATTTCAAGACTGAAGGCCAAACAACACTAGATGCATGCTTGAATGTAATATTCAAGGTTAAGGATTAGTTTGAATCTCTCACCTCAAGTATGAGTAATAATAACAGTTATGCTTGCATTAGCAAACACTTCTGATAAAACGTAAATGACTGACCAATATATTGCACAGAACACGTCTTTTATTTGTTGCCAATGCTTGCTTCCCATAAATGCTCTCCCAGGAAATCTTCAAGTGCTTTTCTGTTTGACTGCTCGTCGTTGAATCCTCAAAGAGAGCGTAGGTTAATATTGAAGAGACGTTGGCCTGCAGCTATTTCTGATTAAGTTAACGAGAGTCGAGAAATGAAATGTGTCACTGCGGTTCTTCTCCCCAACTAAATTGTCTCCCAGTATCCGTACAGGCCCTAAAGGACACGCTAAGGCCACAGCTGAATGAACCAGTGATTTATCTTCAAAACGGCTCTGTTCGCTGATAGCGGGTAGACGTGGTACCCTTGGGTGCTTGTGCTTAAACAGGCAGGGCAGAAGGAGAGGATAACAGCGTAGGGAATATTACAGTCACTGCTCCTTAGTGATATGATAGAGGAACTCGAAATGTAAGAAAATTACACTGTTAAAATGTTGCAATACTTTTTCACATGGTTGATTATGTTTCCACTGCAGTAAAAGAAGTCGAAAGGGCCGTGTGCTACACTTATTTTTTCCCTGAAGCCCACTTATATGTCACTCAGGGTTTCATGCGCACGTCGTGAAGTTCTTCTACATGGTCATTTTTTCACCCTCTCTCTAACCCTTATGCTTAAACAGGCTGTTTTTGCTGCTGTGCCTTTAGGACTTCATATGTAAATGAGTTCTGTAATGATCTCCCCAGTCTCATCAGAAAAAACAGACTCTGCATTTTTGCAAAATGTGTGAAATACATTGCTGCAGGTCCAACTTGGTGCAGTTTCAAGGTGAAATGACCACCTGTGTTGCTAAAAGAGCTACAGGACTCCAGGATTTTTGTTTAGAAGCCACAGAGTTGAAATTTATAGGGGCACAGTCAAAAGTTTAAAGAGTACAGTCAAAGTTCATTTTATTTTATTTACTTTTATTTATTTTGTTTTCAGTTTATTTATTTATTTTTTTAAAGTTTGGGGCCAATACATTTTTTAAAAGATTTTTATTTTTTATTCAGCAAGGACACATTAAATTGATAAAAAGTGACAGTAAAGACATTTACATTGAAAACCTTTGAATGTTAGTGAAACTGTATCTGCATTTTATACGGACATGGACAAAAGTGTTGGTACCCTTGGTAAATATATACAAAAAAGCCTGTGAAAATAAACGTGCATCGTTAATCCTTTAGATCTTTTATTTCAAAAATTCACAAAAATCTAACATTTTCATTGAAGTATACGAATTTAAAATGGGGGGTAAATCTCATTGTGAAATAAATGTTTTTCTCTAATACACATTTGACACAATTAATGGTACCCTTAGAAAATCTTATTAGTAAAATATCTCTGAAGTATATTCCCATCCATATTTACATTTTTAGCACACCAGGGTGATCATGAACATGAAATTGTCCAGCCATGACTTCCTGTTCCTATTCACAATGTAAATTAAATGTTTGTACTGTAGAGCCTTAAACAATGACTTTTAGTTCCCACTGAGAAAAAACAAAGATTATAAGGGAAGATTACGAGTGAATAATGACTTAAAGGGATATTTCACCCTATAACGAAAATTAAGCAATCATTTATTCACCCTGGTGTTGCACAGATATATGCAGTATGCCCTTCATTCTTTTTGTGTGTTTTCTAGTGAACTGCGGTGTTAATAGAGTCTCATGGACCAACAGTCAGGACTATTGTTAAATAATACATTACATTTTTATATTTCAGTTTGTTTTTACCAAACCCTATCAAATTTCCCCAGAACATTTGGAATATACAACACGCATTGCATGGGATCATTCTGTGATACTTTTGTATCTTTTTCAAAAAGCTTTATGCTGGTAGCTATTCACTGCCATTACATGAAGGAGTGCAAGCAGGACTTTTTTTTTTAATTTTGTGGTGAGAAAAAGAAAGAAAGGCGTACGGTATTAGAACAACACATGATGAGTACATGATGACTTAATTTTAGTGTGAACTATCCCTTTAAATATAAGTCTGTTGCTCTGGAGGTCAAATTTTGCATCTAAAATTGCATTTGAAATTTAAATTTAAAATCAGGATATAGGATCCATTTATGTCGTTCAGTTCGGTACATGTGTATGGACGAATACAGAGTTGGAGTTTGTTACTTTTGATAAGAAACAAAGTCTCATCCCTTTAAATTCTGTTCATTTTATCACGAAATTCAAACAATAAATGCCGCTTTGATTCTCTTTAATGTGGCGTGGCAGATCTCTGTGCAGGCGCCTCAGTTCAGGCGGTGCAGAGCGCGAGTGAACACGATCATCTCTTACTCTTTAGTACTAGTTACAGAATAAACATGAATGAACATCTGAAGGTATGTTGAAAGATACAGTACAACTTACTGAAACATATCTCAATCGTTGCTCAATCAGTGTTTCAACGGCGGAAAGACATCAGTGAGTGGGGAGATTATTACATAGCAGTTACCTTAGAAATGTCATTCAGTGTCCTCCACAGCTTGTTAGTTCGCTAGAGAAATGAACTTTCGCTACAAATATGCACTATATTAGCCTATATATATTCATTATATATTACTTAACCTGTCTTGATTATTTAATGCATGTTTAATGTATGTTTAAATAAATCTGTCATGAAAACAAGTTATGATGACCATTGGGTCATCATCTGCATTGGGTAAAATAAAAATAATTTTGTACATTTTCAACAAATGTTTAAAGTAACTGACCTGTTAACCACACCAATAATGCCCAGTCTGACTGGTATGACACGACCCAGCAGCACCTCCAGAGCATCTGTCCCCGCGTCCATCAAATCCAGCTTACTCACGACCAGCAGCGTCCTACGACCTGAGCGCAACAGCCAATGAATGCATTCCCTTCCCACAGTGCCATTCAATGGTGTAATAATGACATCTGGACTCACCATCTGCGTCCACCTCTCGTGCCAGTTTAAGGGCATCAGATGTGGCAAGGTCAGAGTTTGCAGGAGATACACACAGGATGATGGAGTTGGGGTTGGAGATGTAGGACAGAATCATCTCTTGGACTTGAGTCTCAATATCCTCTGGCTGGTCACCAACTGGGACCTACTCAAAAAAGATCACATCATATGACAGAGAGTGAGAGGGTGAATGAAGGTGAATGAATTATTGTATCTTTAAAAGTGCAGACACATTTACAGTGGACTGAAAAAATTGTACTGGATTATTTTATTAAAAAAAAACTATTTTATTAAAATTTTACTGGACTATTTAAATAATTAATTGTACAGAAATAACATTTAAAGGTGCTATAGAGCAGGGGTCATCAACTATATTTGTCCAAGGGCCAGAATTTTTCTCTGCAGACACTGTAAGGGCCAGATACTCGTAATATAAAATAAAATTCAAATTGTATCCTAATATGTTATTATTTGATATACTAATTCTAATTCCAAATTTATGTTATTTTTTACATATTACCTGTACTGCAGCAAGCCACCAGGAGGCGATAGCGATATTGTAGGCTTCATATTTGTGAGGCTGTCAAGCTGTCCATCACTGTCACGCAATTGTGTGCAAATCCCAGGCAAGGGAAATTTTGACATTTGTGAAAAAATGAGCACGTGAAACAATAAAAGATGTTCAATGAGAGCAACGCGTTTATCGTCATTCTTGACTGAAGGCAGGCTATGGCACAAGCTACTTTTCAGAAGGCTTTTTTTTTTCGTTAGATTTAAAAATAAATAAATAAGGAACGGACCCGAATATTCGTTCGGTGGGTTGGTATTCGATTTGAAAATTTGACATTCGAATATTCTTTTTTTTTTTTTTTTGCACACCTGGGATCCCCCGCAAAACGGTTCTCATTCCCCCTTGAATAAGGCCGGCGACACACTGGCTGCGTGAGCATCTCAGCTGCGTGGCGTGCCCGTTTTTATTTCGGCTCCCATATTTAACAGGTTGGAGTTTGCACACTGAGACACGCATCTCAGGCGCGCTTGAGCCACGCGGAAAACGCGTGCATGCTAGAAATAGAACCGACGCGTGTTCCAGCAACGGGAGTGTTCTCTGGCTAGAGAGCAGAACAGCGGAGTTTGTATGGACCGAAGTGCATGTCTGAGCTTGTGTTTTGTTGCTTTGACATTGTGGAAAATAGAATAATAGAAACAAAATGTATTAGCATTTTTACCCGTTATTATCAATCTAAATTAATCTAGTTTTTAATTTAACTTAATTTTGTTTTTCTTTATTTAAATTTCGTTTTTCTTTATTTAAATTTCGTTTTTCTTTATTTAAATCTACCCTTACTGTGCCAATTTGTTAGTCAGAAAAATATTAGACTACCTTTAAAGTATTGCTTAATTTAACAGACCTGTGTGTGTGCGTTTTATATCACTAGTGCAGTGTCCGTTCTCGGAGCATAAGCCCTGCCCGCATGAGGTGCGCCACTTCCCTCTCTCGCTGTTCTGACTGTAGTTTACTAAAAGTTTATTAATTCTGAATGTGTCGCGTCTCGCGTGTCCATCTATATTGCACCAAATGCAACACTGCACTCCCTTGTGAAGTCGATTGGCTGAACGGTTCTCGAAATAATAAAAATGCAAACGGACATACAGACACAGATTCCTGCCTTTATTAGAGAGAAAAATATGTTCAGCCCCTCTCTCCGAAGAGTCGATGTTCATTACTACCGAAGCTTCAAAGCTCAAAAAATGGTATTCGGACCAGCCCTAAACTTTTTCATCTTACAAGACTATTCCTGAATTCAGTATTATTCTGGGGGCCGGCTGGAAATCCCTGGCGGGCCGGATTTGGCCCGCGGGCCGCCAGTTGACGTTGCATGCTATAGAGGATGTTTTCGACGACTGAGAAACCAAAGACTGTTAGTGAGTTTTTTAAATGAACGCATGCATAAGAACAACCCCCCTCCTTCACAGCTCATTTCGAGGGAACGCCTCCCAAAACTCGTGCACGAGTTGTTGGAACACGAGTGTTTACCACTGGCATTCGCTGTGTTGTGTTAGTGGATTCATTATGTCGGACTCACCGCAGGTAACTCATAATCTGCAGTTGTTACTCCTGTCTCCTGACAAAAACATTGCATGCGGCGCCTGTGGAAAGTTACTGGAGCGCGCACGTCTCTCACAAGGAACGTCACGGCAGTGATTGACAAGCCAGAGGGCCAATCGTTTACGCGATGATCACACAAATGATTGGCTGATGTTTTTAAGGCCCTACCTCGTGCACAGATGATGTATATTGATATTATTCCTTTCAGTGCACCGAATAAATAGTCTTTTATCAGTTAGTAAAGACAGTTTCAAGTAATATTGCAAAAATGTATAAAACAAAACATCCTCTATAGCACCTTTAATTGACAGAATTTGCTTTCAAGAGATAAAACAGAATATATCTATTTTTTATCCTAAAGGGAATGAGTTTGTTTGCATTACATTGTAAAATAATATGTACAGTCATTGTGGTTACCTTAGTGATGCCAGGCAAGTCAACCAACGTCAGGCTGAGTACGTTTGGGGAATAGATCTTCAGGTAAATGGGCTCTGGACTGATGCCCTAAGGAGAAAAAAAAAAGAACACCACAATGAGATCATTTAAATCAGGGCCTTCAAATGGTACAACAAGTGTGTGTATGTCAAACTGTATGAAGCACTGATAAGTGCCATGCTTCCACTGCACCTTATTATTGGTACTGCGATCTGTTTCCTCCTCAATCTCTTTCCGGATTTCATTAAAATCTGTGAAAATCTGGGCAAAGAAAAAAAAGCAGTTGGCGTCATAACAAGCTATAACGTGTTCTGAATGACCCTTTTTTTCCTATTCGGACAGGACTAGTTTTCTAAATGAAGTTTGAGTTACAGTTCTTATCACCTGATGTCTGATTTATTTCATGTCCTGAATCGGAGGGAACTAACATTTCAGTGTTTAATACAGAGGTGGGAGTGTGTGTTATCTAGATGTGGGCGTTACAGAAGGTCATGTGCTGTACATGTATGACGTATGTCTTTAATTAATTAATTATTTATATACCTTTAATTTATTACTAAAACCCTATTTAAAGGCACAATATGGTACACATTGGTACACTGCGAAGAAATAAAAAAAATAAATCAACAAGAAGAGCCAAATCACGTAAACTGTTAAGACTGGCTACTGTAATATCAGTTTCAGGTAAGATTACTTTCATTTCTGCACTTAATTACATAACGTGTAAATTATATAAGTTAAAACTTTTTATTCCAGTGGGTTTATTATAAGAAGTTTTTTCACACTACAATTTTTATAAAATGTTTACAAAACACTAAATGTGTTAGGACGTTTTACTTTATATTTCAAAGTGCATTCTGAACACGTGATCTTCTGAAATGCCCACATGTAAAACACAGACACTCCTACCTCGGTAATAAACACGGAGATGTTAGTCCCGTCCGAATCCGTACATAAAATCACAGACATAGGTTGATAAGAATTGTTACTCAAACGTCGTTTGGAAAACTAGTCCTGTCCGAATAGGGCTAAAGAGAAACGTTAGAATAACACAATATCGGCAATCACAGACATTCACATTCAGAAAGGATGAGATTTCTCTGAGGACCGTTGAGTTTGCCAAAAAACAGTAGGTAATTTGCTCTGGAATTTTTACTGAGGTTGTGTGAGAAAACACAGACATGGCAGATTTGGGCAGGATTAAAATCACAAAGTACGCCTGTGAAACACAAATGTCTCCAACTTCCTCCATGAAAACTAGTCCCATCTGAATAGGGCTTTACTGTCAAACAAGAACTCCAACATGAACAAGAAAAACAACTACCTGGTTTTTGCAGTGAAGGAAGGTGCCCCATTCCTCTGCTTTGATTCCTTTAGAAGATAGAATGAGACAGAATGAGAGAGAATAACACAAACACAAGACAATACAAATCAATACTTATGACACTGAATCTGCAGAAACCTTCTTCCCATAAAAGACCTCGACGGAGTAAAAGCTTTTTACAGGCTTTCACTGCAAAGTGAACCGACGTGAACAAATTGTGAAATCAATATTCAACCAGAAACGTTACAGCTGCTGGATACATTATTACACAACTGAGAGACTGGAGCCCAAACGTGCATTCGCTCTAGTCTCAAAGTGGAAACAGTAGCAGTAAAAACAGTATCAGCTTTTTCACTTACAAATGAAAACACAACAGATGGGAAAACAATCTGGGTTATGAAGAACTACATTTACAAAACAGAAGAGCAAGTGCTGTGGGATGGGAACCACACCAGGAGAGTGAATTGGACAGATGAACATTCATGCAGACGAACATGTGTTGAAAAACAGAGACCTGGATAGGTGTTTTGAGGGTTTTGTTTAGCTCCATTTCCTGAGAAAGTGAAGAGAGGACAGCAGAGAGAGTGTTAGGAAGAAATGTTACTGAAAGCGTATTAGGAACAAATTCACAGAAAGATCAGAATAGAGCAGACGTTAAAGAAATGTTCGGGTTCAATACAAGTTAAGCTCTATGTGTGGAAAAAAAAGAGCAAAAACCAATGGCTTGTGATATCTGAATGATTTTAATAATAGGCTACTTCAAAACATATCGAAAAGTCAAAGTTTTAGGTCGACGCATATAGCGGAGAATAGACTGGGTATGCAACTGTTACTTACATGTGACTTGCTTGATGTTAAAAAAAAAAAGAATTTTTAAAGCCCAATAAGCTGCTGAAATCAACTTATTGTGGTGCTCGCGCTGTCTAACACACACACCGGAGATGCACACACAGAAAGCCGCCTCTCAGACAACGTGCGATCCCGAATTCAGTTCTCTTTCACGGCTTATTGCACTCGAACAGTCAAATACACACACAGTTATGGCAAAATGTCTATCTTGGTGAGTATTCATATAAACACAGTCGGTTATGTCTTCAGTGAATGTAAACGGTTGGGAAAGAAATCGAATGCGTGTCATTTGGATCCGTCTATTAAGTCATAAAATGACAGCAGCCTAATACAGTAAACCTAAAAACTATGCAGTGTTTTAGATTTACATTTGATTATTCTGTATTGTTTCTTACTTGAATGCTATATTACCAAGTTGAGCAGAGAGTTGTTGGTATTTAAATATTCGTAGTAATTTTTTTGTTTTTGTTTACATTGATGTTCAAATGACATTGCCAGATTTGTGACATTACTTTTTATGTAATGCTAAAACACAGCTGTTCACTTTCAGAAGTTGTAGTGATACTTTTTTCCCAGAAAGAATCTGAAACATACACTATATTGCCAAAAGTTTCGGGACGCCTGCCTTTACGTGCACATGAACTTTAATGACATCCCATTCTTAATCCGTAGGGTTTAATATGGAGTTGGCCCACTCTTTGCAGCTATTACAGCTTCAACTCTTCTGGGAAGGCTTTCCACAAGGTTTAGGAGTGTGTTTATGGGAATTTTTGACCATTCTTCTAGAAGCGCATTTGTGAGGTCAGACAGTGATGTTGGTGAGAAGGCCTGGCTCACAGTCTCCGCTCTAATTCATCCCAAAGCTGTTCTATGGGGTTGAGGTCCACACCAAACTCGCTCATCCATGTCTTTATGGACCTTGCTTTGTGCACTGGTCCGCAGTCATGTTGGAACAGGAAGGGGCCATCCCCAAACTGCTCCCACAAAGTTGGGAGCATGAAATTGTCCAAAATGTCTTGGTATGCTGAAGCATTAAGAGTTCCTTTCACTGAAAGTAAAGGTTCAAGCCCAACCCCTGAAAAACAACCCCACACCATAATCCCCCTCCATCAAACTTTACACTTGGCACAATGCAGTCAGGCAAGTACCGTTCTCCTGGCAACCACCAAAGCCAGACTCGTCCATTGGATTGTCAGACAGAGAAGCGTGATTGGTCACTCCAGAGAACACGTCTCCACTGCTCTAGAGTCCAGTGGTGCATGCTTTACACCACTGCATCCGACGCTTTGCATTGCACTTGGTGATGTAAGGCTTGGATGAGCTGCTCGGCCATGAAAACCCATTCCATGAAGCTCTCTACTCGCTGTTCTTGAGCTAATCTGAAGGCCACACTAAGTTTAGAGGTCTGTAGCTATTGAAAGTTGCCTTCTGTGCACTGTGTGCCTCAGCATGCACTGACCCCACTCTGTGATTTTAGTGGCCTACCACTTCATGGCTGAGTTGCTGTTGTTCCCAATTGCTTCCACTTTGTTATGATACCACTAACAGTTGACCGTGGAATATTTAGTAGTGAAGAAAATTTCACGAATGGACTTATTGCACAGGTGGCATCACGGTACCACACTTGAATTCACTGAGCTCCTGAGAGCGACCCATTCTTTCACAAATGTTTGTAGAAGCAGTCTGCAGCCTAGGTGCTTGATTTTATACGCCTGTGGCCATGGAAGTGATTGGAACACCTGAATTCAATGATTTAGAGGGGTGTCCCAATACTTAAAAAAAATAATATAGTGTCTATTTTGGTTATATCATTTTCAGGTTTAAAATATTTTTAAATATAATTTAAATTGATTTTACACACTTAAAGCAATATCATATTGAATATCAAATTATTTTACAAGTTATCGCATTTTTCTTCAATATCATGCAGCCTTAAATGGAAGTGTATGGGACAAGAAATATCATACACATACATAAAACTCTCATTTTTGTTAAGGTTCTTAATTATATTTTAATTAACGTTTTTTTTCCGCCTTTTTTTCTAGTAAAAATTATTTTAGCACATTTCAGTGAATTTAATAACTGTTCTTCAAATGAACTTCTGTTCAAAAGATCAGTACCATCTTTAAGAAATAATACTTTTATTCAGCAAGGATATTTCACAATATTATGTTTTGATCAAATAAATGCATTATAAAATCTTACAGACTTACAGAGTT